>NW_028145596.1:797500-983882 GCF_977016875.1 Pavona decussata
CCCTAAGCTGGCGCCTGTTTTAAACTAAGGAAAACTTGTGTGAGTCTTCTTTCGGGATTTGGGACTGGAAATTTTGTGACTTTGGTCGATATGAGCTTTGTGGAGGTTTGGTTACTGTTTACGAATTTAGGAAACAACATGCTCAGAACACAGACTAATGCCATTACGTTTCCCTTACATGCACTAGTGCATCAAATGATAATAATAAATGAATAAATTAATAAAAACTTGAAAATATAAATTGGTAACTTGTGAAAGTAAGTTCATAACTTACCAACTTCATGAGGTTGAACATGGTCCTTGGAAAACCAGGGCACCATGTATGAGAAATAATACCTTAAACGAAAGAGGATAAGTTTTCAGTTGCAAAAATGATAAAATGGCACAGGTGTAAAACCGATTATACATGTTAAGAATAACTTTGGAGTACTTTTAAAAATATAATGCAACAGCACCAAATTTTCGGTTGCTTCTCTTCTACCGGTTTTCGCAGAATTGAGTGAAAGATGCAACAACAAGAAAATATCGACTGGTTTGACACTGAAAATATAATATGTCTGCTGACATGCGTCTCTCAAAAATCCCCGAAACGTTTCGGACCCAGAAAACTATTTGCGTTTTTAATAATTTTGAAACACCTTCACTGTTACCCAGATGGGCTACCATTGCACCAAAGCCTATCGGAAAAAACCGCGGATAGAAAACGGATTCGAAAAAATACCTTTCGCCCCTCTCGGGCCGGAACCGAGAAAACTCTTTGCGTGTTTTGAGAAATGGACCCGTGGCTACTAAAATCTGTAAAATGGATTCCTCGAGAAATCATCTTTTCTCAACGTCAGTTTCCGTTCTGAATTGACAGAAAAATTAAGTTTTACAAACCTACAAATTTCCCTGTAACCTTATGCTGTTTTGACAAATTAAAGTTTACAAACGTAATTTTCCAGCAAAAAAAATTATCACACTATCATTTTATGCATTCAGTGTGTGCATTTGGGACCGCATCTTGCTTGAAATTGCAAGAAAAAGCTAATTTGTGAAGTTCTGTTTCAGCTTTTTAAAAACACTCTCTCTGTTACTCACGCCAGCTCAGACTTCGCTCGACTTGGAAATTCAGCTAAATTTTCACAAGTTTACGCTGTTTTAATTAACGAAACAGAATGAAAACAGAAGCGAATTGCATTAAATACACAGCTATACTAAGAAAAGTTTGCTCAAAAAGACAAAATACGCAAATACTCACTCAATTTCTTCACTCCAAGTTTAGCGCTAGCTGAAAAGGATCTGTGCGCTGGAAAAATTAGTGCCGGATTGTTGACGTCATCGCCACGCGATCGATTTTCAAATACAACCGCGAGAGCTTGGGATCTAAAGGAAGGCGTGGCTGTTCTCTCTCTCCCCTCTCCTATTTTTTGCTTTTCTTTTGGAAGTTGAATCGAATAGAAACGTTTGGAGAGACAGCCCTGAAGCTAAGGGCGCGTTCTATTTGTCGGAATTGGCCAATCAGATCGATCATTTCACAAACTGGAATGCTCCAATATGAAAGACAGTTTGGAACGGTTTTCAATTGAGTGTTCGCGTTTGCTTTGGTTTTGCATTACTACGCTCTGTGATTGGTTGACAAAACTCGCGCCACTTTCCCAATCAATGGGAATCCAAACCAAAACCAATCATGTTTTCGCCGCACGCGTTTTCCCGCGCTTGGCGCCAGTTACATGTATTTGCTTCGAGTTCTGATTGGCTGCTTGTGTTGTTTACATCTTCTGCGTTTGGTTTTACGACACTCAATTGGAAACAATGCAGCATTTTCGTTGTACGGTTCCTTGCTTGTTTGCTTTTATGTTTTGGACCGTAGATCTTTTTAGATCCGATATGCTGTACTTCTTTTTTAACATGGTTTGGCCATGTACCTGTGAAGGAAAGTTTTGCTTTTCTCATTTAACTAATTGCGACAGCGACATGATATTTCAGTTGTTTTGCTCGTTGTTCGTAGTCACGCGCTATGACGTGGACGGATGTCTGAATTTGGGCCCATCCGAAATCACTACCACGTGTATTTGGTAGACCACTCGACTCGCGTTGGTTGTTCTACTTTTTGCTGTGCTACACCGTGCTGACGAGAGCCAACCAGCTCAAAACAGCTGTTTACGGTTGCCGCATTCTGTTGATTCTCGGTTTGGTCTCTATCATGTCGCTGTCGTGTTAAGTTTTCTACGCAGTCCGATCAGCCTTGCAGAAATTTGACTGAACTGGAAACCGCTCTACATGCCATTTTTCTGAATTCCTTCAAAATGGCACACGCTGCTCTCAGAATTTACCATTTTGAAGAATTCCAAGAATCAGTCCTTCAAATTAGTACACTCCATTCACGGAGCAACCAGTCGGGCTGGCCAGTTCTGACACTGTCAAACGGAAAAGTGCAGTAAGTCAGGGCAGAATAGTACCGTGTGTTCCGGCGCTTTCCCAACCCGGAACTCTTGTAAATAAAGAAATTAATCCCTGTCAATTTAAGATACAATATCAACACGGATTTACTTGTGTAGTACCGTAGATTACCATTCTTTGAACACGCGGAACGTGCAAATTCTCATTTTTTAACTAACCACAAACTAAAACAGGAATCTGAAACGTTACTTGCACGCGTGACTGTTTTACAATAAAACGAAAAGTTAAAACTTCCTAATCATTGAGCATCCGTTGTTTCTTTTATCCAATAGTAGGCAGATTTTCCGAAGGCCTACAGAACGAGACATTCACAGTTAATGACTCGTGGCATACCTGTAGCACTCATTCATGATTTTTCATGTTGTTAATTTGTGATAAGGAATATTCGTTCGCAGTGAATCAGCCATATTCTCAACGAAAAATTAAACACCATTACAGGAATTTTCGCTCGTTTAGTATACTACAAATTCAAAAACGTGACGACATCTACATGTGTCGGTTTTAGATTTGACCAGAGGTATGAATGCAAACGGTACTGACCCGTCACCCCCCCGCCTTCCTCTCCACGGATGTTTGTTTTGAGCATGGACGCGCTTCCAGTTGATTACGTGCGTGATCGCGCGTGATCGCGCGTTACTCGTGCGATATTCGTAAATGGCCGAGTCTTCGAGTCGCCTCCACAATTTATCATTAACCTTACGAAAGTTCAGTTTTTGCTGCTAAAGTTGTGTTACCTCGCCCACCTGTTGGCCCAAGTTGGATTTATCTAAGCTGTTGCTGTCTGGGACTTTGCGTTTAGAATTAAATGGCAAACCGATCCTATTCACAAGGGGTGTACATCATAACAGAAGTTCTCCTCTTTGGTCCGGGTAGTTCTACCTTTTTCAGAAATGGCAATAAGACAATGTGGCGTACATTTCGGTTTGTAATCTTAGTGAGTGGTTACCAAAATTGGGCAAGTAAGGAGTCAGCACGTCATTTCACAGCATGACAATAACTACGCAATGAAGCTGAATTTTATACTGGAAGCACAATGATCAACTTAGAGTAAGTTAAAGACATGCAGCTATCCCTGCCTGGTTAAGCGGTCTCTATATATTCTTGGTTTTCACATGACGTCATAAAAAACTGAAATTCATAACTAAACACAATTTTGGGTTTTTATCTTCATCACATGTAAGAAAATCTAAATTTCCATCGGCTTGCTTGTTTTCAGCAGGATAGCATTCTTTGTTTTGAAAGTAGAGCAGTTTGAATTTTAGATTCTTGCGCAGTGCGGGACAGAAGGTTTGCTGCTCTAAACATGAAAACATCGATTCGCCTCGTGTTTTTTTTTAGGTCTGATCAGCTAACATGTAATAGAAGCATTAATGTCAATGTGTGAAAGTTCAGCAGAGAGAAGAAAGGCTTTGAAATAGCCAAGGTAAACTCCAGATGTTTTTGCTGGTTTCCGGCCGCCATGTTGGTGCCCATCAGACGGGGCACCAACATGGCGTCCCACACTAAACTCTGTAATTTTCCGTGGTACATTTTCTCGAATAACTCGATTAGGAGATATCGCACAGCCCTGTGGCTTTCACACGTTGTTTATGTATCACTCTTCTACAACATATCAATTTCTTGACTTTATCTATTGAATGTTTGAGGATTTTATTTTTTCACTTGCGTGACGATGTGTGAGGTGAAAACCACCTATAGACCCAATGCGAAAAATCGTTGAATTCTAATATTCTTTTGGTTGTTTGCATTCAATTTTGCCCTACATCCTCGTTCTCGATTTCAAAACTCAAAAGAATATTTTACCTTGAGCGTGGCTTTTATGGCAAATTGACTGCAGACAAAAGCAAAATATTAAAATGTCAGTCATTGTTCCATAGGGTAGATATAGGTCGAGACATCTGTTGCGTAAGGAAAGTTGTACTTAAAATAAATAAAACACGTTGTTGCTAAGCAGCGGCCATCATTTATCAAGATCAAGACCGATGATCTAGACATTACGTAAGCCGGGGTGCGTGTGGTCAGTAAATACGCCCCTATATCTTCATTGTCTTTTTCCATGGGTGGTTCTTTTCTCGCCTCAGTGATTGACCTTGTACTATAAATAAGTTTGTCAACGATGTTTACGTCAGCGTCGGTAATAACGGCCTCGAGGCTTCGTGGATCACCTCCACTAAGTCGTGGTTAATGCGCGTTCAAGCGCGTGTTCAAAGCTGGGGGGCTTGCCGCACAAACCGTCCGGCTGTGAATTATCGGCTTAAAATATTAATTATTATCAGAGGTGGATAAGTACAATTGACGTACTAGGATAAATTGAAAAGCCCAAAAAGAACAGTAAAAGTATATCACTTTGACCAGGCGCTCATAATACTTGCAGAAACATTCCAAACTGAGCAACAAATGAATACCATTCGATTTTCCAACTGAAGTTTAGGGATTTTTTTTTTCACGGAAATGGTAATTGCACAGTAGAGGAAACTCCAGCTAAGGGCTCCGATTCAAGCACATGCATCTTCCACCGTTTCTAGTTGAAAACGAAGATTTTTCAAGCGCGCATCATGATCTTTTTCGTCCGCATGTTGGTGGGCCGAGAGTCCGTGGACTGGTATTTCTCGGAATTTTGATCGGGGTGCTCCAAACCCTGGCTCTATTTCAGACCAAAATTTGTAATTTTACGCTTCCCTTTGGCTGGTCTCTAAAATTCATACCTATTTTCAGACCTGGTTTCTAGAATCCATACGTATTTCTGTAAAGTCCAAATCTTTCGGACCAAAATAGTTCAAATCTATTCTCTATTTCAGACCAAAATAGCCCAAACCCGCCAAGCCCCTTTGGCGCCGCACATACCAAAATAGCTATAGGTGGAGAAAGAGGGAGCGAGGGAAAGAGAGAGAGGGCGGGCGAGAGGGGGAGCGTCTAGAAGGAACCGGGAATGGAGGATAAAATGAAGGAAAGAGAGATTTTAGTTTCTTTTGTGTTACTGCTCTCAGTCGGACTATGGAATCGATGCAGAGCTGAGGTGCAAGCTCTGTTTCAGACCTTCAGGGCAGAAACTCGGATTTCTTTGCTGGGATTTTTTAGCAGCAGTGCTTTTCTCAATTGTCTCCTGCGGTTTTTAAATTTCTCTGACAGCACTACCTCTCTCTTCTGCTTTGCACAAGGCAATGAGCTCACTAATTAAAAACTTTTCGTCTGTTCCCGCTCGGTTGCTAGATTTAGAGTGCAACTCGCTCTTGCGTAACCGGCCGTGGCGACGAAAAGGAAGTTTATTCATTATTACTTCCCAGGGAAGGAAGTTGATCGTGGTTTTGCACAATGAGAGAATGAATTGGTTCCCATTTCTCTGATGGTCTTTCAAGATAATGGCGCGCGCAATGCAAACTGGTGAAAGAATCGAGCGATTCTCTGGTGATCAAAGGTGCGGCGAAGCCGTGAATTACTGACTAAGATAGCTTCGCTGACTCTCCGGCAATTATCGCATCATCCGTGTCACTGTCTTCTTAAATGAAAATAAGGGCTGTTTGCAATATATGAGTCAGCAGCTTGACATAAAATTACCTCCACATAACAGGAGAAATTTGATTATGTTACGCTGTTCAGTTCAGTTACTACTCTGACGACATTCTTCCCACTCTGCCCATCACCTCCTCCGCTTCCTGTAGCTTCCTGTCACAAGTTCGTCATCATCATGACCTTCTAGACTCTGAGAAAAGAAACTGGATTAAGGTTCAAAAGAAACGTGTCATTTAATAGCTTTTTCATTTGGAGGATGACGTTTCAGGATTTGAGCTACAAAGTCCCTGAAAAGTCAGAACGTCATCGTACAGCATGGCAGATATCAGGCTTACATTTTAAACCACATTTCCCGGCCAGCATTTAAAACAATACTACAGGAAAGCACTGCTCAAATAGCTTTCATTTGAATGGTCATACTTGATGATGTTATCGTTAAACTACAGTTAGAACCACCCTTGAGGATTTCATCCACAGACTCTAAAGTTAGGATCACCTTGTACAGCATAATAAACAGCACCACAGGAAAGTTCTTCTCAGTAGCTTTCACTTGAATGGTCACACTTTAGGATTTTATCAAGAGACTCAAAAGTTATAACCACCTTGTACAGCATAATAAACAAGACCACAGGAAAGTTCTGCTCAGTAGCTTTCATTCTTTCTCTCTACTCACTCCCTTCGTACTTTATACAATTCTATGATCCTTCCATATTTATATTATTGCATTTTAGCTTGGGCTGGTACCTATAAGTCAAACCTTCAAAGAATTGTAACCTTACAGAAACGTGCGTTAAGAATAGTCAAGCAATTCTACATAAATTGCCCATACTGGCCCTATTTTTAAGGAACTTAAACTCTTAAAATTTCATGATATCCATTCGTTTCAATTAGGTACTTTTATGTTTTCATTCAAGAACTCTACACTCCCTTCCAAATTCAATAACGTTTTTTTACTGAATAGTCAAATCCATAATTATAATACTAGGAATGCTCAGTCCTTCCGCTTGCCACTGTGCAGAACGAACACCAGGAAGTTTTCAATTTACTTTCAAGGTCCAAACTTTTATAATTCGCTAAATTCTGACATAACTAGTTCTCCCTCCTCCGCTTCTTTTAAAAGAAAGCTTAAAGATTTTCTTCTCTCTAGGTATTAACTTCTGTAAGGCTGTATTTCTTAACTAACTTACTTAATATGTGTGTGCGTGTGTGTGTGTACGTGTGCGCGGTCAAAGTTAATTATCATAAGTCCATATTGTAATTCTAATATAAGATAGGTATTTTTTTAAAAGTGAGGAAGCCTGACTTATAAGCCTCGTGGTTTCTTTCAGGTTTTCTCGCCATTTATTTTCTTTCGTCAATTTTCATCATTTTTTTCCATCTGTAATTGTTGTATATGGCAAAATAAATATTGTATTGTATTATAATATTGTATTTGAATGGTCACACTTTAGGATTTCATCCACAGACTCAAAAGTTAGAAACATCTTGTACAGGATAATAAACAGCACCACAAGAAAGTTCTGCTGAGTTGCTTTCATTTGAATAGCCACACTTGAGGATTTCATCCACAGACTCAAAAGTTAGAAACATCTTGTACAGCATAATAAACAGCACCACAAGAAAGTTATGCTCAGTAGCTTTCATTTGAATGGCCACACTTTAGGATTTCATCCACAGACTCAAAAGTTAGAAACATCTTGTACAACATAATAAACAGCACCACAAGAAAGTTCTGCTCAGTTGCTTTCATTTGAATGGCCACACTTGAGGATTTCATCCACAGACTCAAAAGTTAGAAACATCTTGTACAGCATAATAAAAAGCACCACAGGAAAGTTCTGCTCAGTAGCTTTCATTTGAATGGCCACACTTGAGGATTCAATTAAGAACAGCCTTGTACAGCGTAATAGACAGTACTATAGGAAACTATCCTTCAGTAGCTTTCATTTGAATAGTCACACTTGACGATTTCATCAATAAAAACAGCAAGCATAGAAGACTACCACAGAAAAGTACTGTTCAATGGCTTTCATTTGAATGGCCTCACTTAGGTTATCCACAGAATCAAAGGTTGGCTTCATCCACCTTGAACAGCACAATAAACAGCACAACAGGAAAGTACGGGCTCAGTAGTTTCAATAAAACCTGATCGCGCGAGTCTGAGCCGTTTTGAAAAGAATACAATTATGTTTTTTAACTTGAGACCGTATAAAATTCTTCCTTTCCCTAAACGGCAAAACTAGCCAATAAAACGATAAAAACCTGCTCTAGCCAAATGTTTGATGCCGTAATGACAGTTCGGTGGCTATAATTTAAGAATATTCACAAGAATATTTTCAGCCTAACATCGGCAGAAAAATAGAATATTCAGCCAGGGCCGGAAAAACAATATTCTTATAAAAAGAAAAGAGCGCACATATATTAGGCCGAAGTGATTAGAGGGCATTTCAGTCAGACGTGTTACATCCCGGATTTTTACTTGGACGGTAGCTCAGCCGGAGTCAGGCGTGCAGGTTCATTTGCAGGCTTCATAGTTTGGCCTTCTGATTAACTAAGAGTTCGTGTGGACTCTTGCGCTTCAAGTGTGCCGACGCGACTTAGCTCCTACGAGCTGTAGAATTTGTAAAAGGTTAACGTGGAGCGAGATTGAGATTTCCGTCAGTTTTTCCTTTATCCGTAATGGTTAATTTGAAAATCTGAAATAAAAAAAAATAAAAAATGTGATTCGAGTACTTACTAAGTTGCACGCACTCTTAGTTTTAGCGCAAGGTTCCGAGGGCAAGCTTTATAACCTTTTCCTTCCGTAGCGCGGGAAAACAATTAAATATTGGGTTAAACATTCCCGACGCACAAGACTGTACTGTTGACCGAATAATTGCTTTTTAAATTCCCGAGCGTCATTTGATTTCGGGTGAACTTTTTTTTTTTTGAAAAAGTCACCCGGCCGTTTTTACTTTTCTCGGTGTTTTTCTGAACTATTTATAGAGTACATACATCATACTCCCTTGCTGTCTGACGTATGACGCGTTTTTCGGACAAAAGAGAAATTTTGATTATTCTGCTCAGAATCTGCTCGCAAGGTAGTCTCCTGTAATCGGGCATTGTACAATCACACGCTTAAACACATTTTCAAGGAATCTTAGTCGCCCTTGCTGAGACCAAATGAACGAAATTCAGCTCTGCTGATTCTGCCCTCTACAATTTTCCCTGTATTGGTGTGTTGCACCATATTTAGACCTTAATATACCGGGAAATATAGGAATTACAGCCGCCCTTGCTGGGACGTAACTGAATTTCTCGGAATAAGTGAAATTTAGCTTCTTCTCTCTGTCCTGTAATGGAACATTGCACAATATTTCGTGACAAACTTATTTTAAGGCTCTTCGGGGTTACCCCGTGTGTGGTTTGAAAGGAATAGGTTCCGTTCCCCCTGAGACTCGACGTCCCACATCCTCGCGTTGTCTATTTCTTGTCCAATCATTTCTTTTCCAGATCACTTCCGCGGTCACGAACGATTTCTCCATTCTCAGTTAACGTGCCCACGTTGCGTAAGAACCACTTACAGCCTTACAAAGCTACAGTCAATCGAACGTGACGATCTCAAATGTGTATTGCGTCACACAATGACCCCAGCTTGCGGTGCAGTGCTGTCAGTTAAGGCACCGTCCAATCACCGGCGAGTATGCGCATACATAGGCGTTTGTTTGAAGGCTTCCTGTTTACTTCGGTTCAGTAAAGCGAAGAGACGAGTGAACGTTGCTGAAGAAGTTGGAACATAAAGTAAGTACATTTATCTTCATTTCTTGGCTAGGTTTACTGGCGAGTTGCCTCGAAGTAGAGGCGAAACAAGTCTAAACTGATCTTTATGCGAAATCTTTGAACTGTTCGCTGAGTTTCCGTGTGATTAATATTGGCTCGTTAAGGCATGGCAGCGTCAGAAGACAGATGATGTATATCGTCAACCGTCCATCTTTAAGATTTATTAAGTTGTTCATAAAACAAAGTATATTAAAAAGTCTTAAGTTTTCAGTATGCCAGCCGGCGCTAGATCATTGCGCGTGTATGTGCTGCACTGGTGGCGTTTTAATTTGTTATCGAGTTACATCAACGGAAGAGTTAACCGATCTTATCCGCTTCGTCACTCATATCATTGCAAATCAAAAATCAATGAATATTGACAGAGTATCATTTGTTAATGCAGCGGGTTCAAAGTCAGGCAGTCAAGCAGAATTACAAGATCTAATACAATTAGAAAGTACTGCTCAGTAGCTTTAGTTCATTTGGATGCATTTACACCCGAAGACTTGTCGCAAAGTTTGGAAAAGAGGAATGGTTTGAACAACAAACGTCAGCTGGTTAAAAATGTTTTAATCATTTCCTCTGACATTTCAGTCATAGACTACATTTTCGTCTCAGCTTTGTTGGCAGTCATTGTCGGGAAAATGATTTATAGCTGGCAGAAAAATCTTTAATATGTCAGCCCATTATCACTGCATTTTGTGAGAGAAAGAAAATGATTCTTCTGGCAGGAAAAAAAAAGACTAGACCTAAATGACGGCCCATCCGTTTTGAGATCCTCTTTCGCCCCCATAGTGCTTCGTCACAGGTAGACTATTGCTCGATCAGGTCATGAGTAAACATACCTTTATTGGGAATGACTCACGGCTAAGAAACCTTTCGTAGAATAGAACTTACCTTGCAGACTCAAGTCTTTTTACTTGTCTGGCATGTAGGAGGTGAAATGTGTGAAAGAGAGCTTCTGCAGATCCCTGTTAAAGACAATATAGTCCCCACTAAACGTAAAGTTTCACGACATATTGTACTCGTTTCTGTCTTTCTGTGCTTTGCAAGGTAGTTCTTACTTTTGAATGTTGATTGTCTGAATGAAATCCCTTGAAACTGCGACTGTTCCGAAAAACTCAAAACTAAACGAAACGAAACTAACGGACATGACAAAACAGAAAAAGTAAAAAGAGCTCCTGAATAGCATTTTTGGAACTTCCCAAAGTCGCTTCAAATTTTTGAGACTTGGCTCGGAATGAAATCCCAAATTGTGATGATTGAAATGGGAAATGTGGAGCAGCATTATCTGTGCGCTATATGATGGTGCATTTACCATCATCAACGAGAATTATTGGACCGAGGTTTAGATTAGCACTGTCTCTTGCAAAAATGAAATTTATTAAACTGGTCGTTTTTTGGGGGGGAAAGCATTGTCATATGCAAAAATGAAATGTATTGAATCGGATTCGAACTGAGAGCTAAGTTCGTCCGCTTAGCAACTGAAGGATGTTTGTTTGTTTCGTTTTAGAACCGGAAGTCCATAACAGACTAGCAATTCTTAGAGCCGCACTTTCTATAGCCTGATGTTCCTGCCTTGGCGTGGAAGTGAAAATTTATCGGGAAACGGTTCAAAATACACTTTGATATGGGTCTTCCTGTTTTTCGCTTCCTCGGTGTATTAAACAGATCTAGGAAACTGTAAAATTCCATTGTTTGCTGTTAAATAGAATAAACAGGCATGTCTCGGGTCACAAAGTCCGACCTCATCTCAGCGCAAGTTGAGAAGGCTCACTAGCACTGCATGTGGCTATTGCGAAAGTCCGAAGGTTCGAGAAAGTGTCGCGAACACACGCGTGTGACCCGCGAACATTTTACCGCAGTCTTCCTGTTTTTGTTTTTGACTGTTCGCACACAATTTGGACACGATCACGATAATAATCTCAAGGAAGAGGACTTAAGAGTTAAAATCATCAAGAATACCTTTGAATAATTTACTTTGAATACGTGACGAAGACAAAGGAAAGCAAAATGTAAATCAAACAAATTTGTGTACTCACTTTCGCGGAAGTTTTATCATGTTATGTCATATTTTCAATAAATGTTCGTGATCTAAAAGGCAGTGAAACCAAAAGATCCAACCTATGCGCAAAATTTGTCGACGGTTTATTTTGTTGGGAAGCTGGTAGTTTCTAGGAAGTCCGCGCGAATCTATTTATCTCTGATGATGTCTTCATTGCGTCTTTTGTGACAATTGGTTCCTTCTTGCTAGGGAGGAGAGGCTGTGTAACAAATAGTAAAACTGAATTTGGAACGTTTTCAGGAACGTTCTGACCTGAAGAATCTTCAATTACTTAACTATTAAGTATTTTAATTACTGATGGGTTTTAAAAGATTCTTACTGTCTCACAAAAAAAGAACTTCAGGATTAGCAAATCGTGATTTTACCCCTCCCTAAGGGAAGTCTTAAGAATCGCAATAGCTATGACGTCAGTGAACCGTCCAATCCTCGACCAGACGAAAGAAAGGATGTTTTAGTAATTATAAGTATTGACAGAAATTCCGCCCTTGACTTCCTTTGCAGAGTTCAGTTCGTGGTATATGGCTGTCTTTTAGTACGAGGAGAACCCAGTGTAATCTTCATTCTACACTTTCGAGTATTCACGGACAAGTTTGCCTGAAGACAAAATGGCGGACAATGAAATTCTCGAAGAGTTAACAGTTGAGCATGGCAAGCGGACGCTCGTTGCAAACGCGTTTGAGAAAATACGCTTGTTATTTAACGTGCTTGTCCACTTCAGTTCCCCAGAAGAAAGTGCTGTTAAAAGTGGAATACAGTGGCTGGCTTTGAAAGGGGAGAAGGACAATTTAGCCAAAGCGAAGGTTTGTAAATTTTACCTTCAAGGCGACATCATGGCTGTATTTTCCCTTTTCGAAATTTCAAAGAGCCTCGGGTCAGGAAAAAACTTCCGTGTTGAGATTGAAGTGCGATACTGGCTTGTGCAGCAACACTTTAGTCCTTTCTCGTTATAAAACTCTCACAAACAGTTTAAGTTAAAGTTACTCCGATTCAATATGCTAAAATTGCAATTTCTGTCGTGGTAATCTATGGCCGTCGTTTGTGCAGTACTCGACTCGCTAACTTGATATTTTCGAAGGAAGTAAGCAAGTAAACGATGTATTGCTCAACAATGAAAATTCAAATGTTTAATGACTTTACTGTGAAAAGAAACTCTGGTGTTAAATTAGAGTGTTCAAAGCCAGCGTGTGATGCGATTCAGCACGCATTTGACAACAAATGCCTTGCTGCTCGTGGTTTACAGCTCAAATAACATAGTTTCCTCACGCACGTTTTTTCGTTTGTATTTTCAGGAGTATATCAAGTCACTTTGTAATCCTGAATTGGTTATCTCCGTCCCTTTTGGTGAACAGTATTATGGTGTTCTTTACGAGTCACGGGATAAGCTTGAAAAGTCCACTGGTGCTGTCGTCAAGTTTCCTTCTAGGAGCTCATGTTCCCTGCAAGGTAGCGCCGAGGCGGTAATTTTGGCGCAGTCAGTCATTGAAGAGAAACTCAGAACAACCCAATCCGCTGTTAAACCAACCCAATCCACTGTTATTGAGCCACAGCTGAGGGAATTTGCATTAAAACTTGGCTACTCCAATCAAGTCATTGACCAGGCTGTTCAAAAGTTGGGTACAAATGTTACACAGAACACATTGCTCAATGAACTTCTTAAAACAACAGCTTCCCTGCCCTATCAGATATCAGCTGCTCCATCCCAGCCTAAACCATCAGCTGGGCCAATTGCATCCTATTCTAGACCAAGAGAAGTCGTTGCAAGAGGCGCCCCAAGCATTCCACCAGCTATGCTTAGGTACGACAACCCATCAGACCAGATGGTTCGATCCCATTGGGATCGAGACCCTTCCCCTGGTCCAGCCCAGCACTATGCTATGAGAGATGCCATCCCCAAAGGTGCAGCTGTGATGCCCAGACCAAGCTATGATGTTCCTGGGGATCTCATGGAAAGGGGAGTGCCACGCGGCACAAAAAGAGGCTATGAGCCTCAACGCCCTGCTGATATAATTGCAAGAGGTGCACCTCCTGTTCAGCCGCTTATGCAGGTGCATGCGCCACCTTATGGCAACCATGTAGCAGCATCTTATGATGTCCATAGAGATGTTGCTGGTAGCAGTGGCTTGAGTGCAAGCGAAAGACTTGATGAACAGGAGCAGTTAATGTATCAGCAGATTGTGGGGGCCAAAAAAGCCGCAGGGAGTACATCTTCAAACTTGAGACCGGTCGTTATTGATGGAAGCAATGTGGCAATGAGGTGGGTTGACTTCTTGTAACTGTTATGTGATAATAATTATTATTGTTAACACCTGCAAAGTCTTAATTTGGCAAGGTTTGTGAAGTTGAACTTGGGAAAACTTGAAAGCAGAATATCAGGAGAGCAACCTGCTCAATAGCTTTGATAATGAATGGTACATTGTAAACCACAAGGAAGTATTGTTCAATATTTCATATCTGCATACCCACACTTTGTGATATCAACCACAGACTGAAAAATGTAGAATCATACTACATTTTTAGGCTCAAGCCAGTTGATTTGTTCAATTTTCTCTCAAAAAAAGAATGAAAAATCTGTTAGTAAACATTAATGTTTGCCAAGCCGTGTGAAGGTGTGGCTAGGTTAGCATATTCATTGTCCCTGTTTTATTAAGCAACCTTTAGTGAATCTGTCTTTCCAATGCAGGGCAAAAAGAGCAATGAATGTACCATTCTGTACAGAATTGAACATACTTTATTTTGCAGAAGGAAAAATTCGAAAAAAAAAAAAAGTATTGCTCTACTCATCCTGAAATTGGAGAATTTGTTTTCTTGAGTAACAATATCCATATGCGATCTGATAACAGGAAGTTGTTTTGAATACCCCGGGCATGTGCAGTAGAATCAGTGCTTATACAAGGTCAAGATTCCTGTGGCTTATAAATTCCTTTTTGTTCTCATCTCTCCAACATCCTTTATCTTTGTTTATAGTATTCGGTTTTGGGATTTAGTTTCCCTGAGTGTAAAATTACTGAGATATTAATATAGCATAGTCTCTTTTCCTTGTGGTTTCTAACCAAAGGACAGAACTTTTCATTCCTGTGAGTGAATAATTGAGAAATCAACATTGAGAAATCATGAAGTGTGACCATTCAAATGAAAGCTACTGGGTAGTTTTTTCCTGTGGTGCTGTTTGTGTATTTTGGTAGTTAGCGATTTGTTGTAAGATTTTAATTGTATAAAGTTAAAAAATGTTGGGTCTTTCTGTTTTTAGTGAACACAATTAAAGTCTTTTACCAGATGTTGAATTTTAGCCAAATTTGCCTTATCCAATCAGCGTTCAACAATCAATATCGTATATTTTTTTTTCCAATACGGAAGTTTGTTTTAACCAATCAGGTTTTCTATGCTCTGTTCGTTTAATTGAAATTCCATCCTTCAGTGGTCGAAAAGGCTAAGAGGTGAACATCCATATTTGGCACTTCTTTGCTTTGTGTCCACATCTAACTTAGCAAAACAGCAACACAGGAAACTCTAAAATGTGCAGCTTCACATGCTATGGATACCAAGACTGATAGTCTTCTACATACCAGACATGCTTTTATCAACTTAATGGACTTAAATAACAAACTAAACAATTCTTAAAATGGACTTAGACTGCAGAAACAAACAGGATAATTCCTGGAATAATTATGGAGCAAAATTCTCATCATTGCTTTAACTGAATGTTCCAGTAGTTTTTGAGTTGCCTTTTTTTGGTTTTGGTACTTATGAAGTGTATTTCCTTTTCCGTAGCCATGGACGTCAAGATGTCTACTCTTGTAAAGGCATTCAGCTGTGTGTGGATTGGTTCAGAGAGAGAGGGCACAAGGAAATCACAGTATTTGTACCTTCCTGGCGGAAGGAGGCATCGCGGCCAGAAAAGCCCATCACAGATCAAGAAGTGCTGCACAACCTGGAGCGTGAGGGGATTCTAGTTTATACGCCATCAAGGAAAGTCAATGGAAGAAGAATTGTGTGTTACGATGATCGTTTCATCATCAAGCTTGCTGCTGAGACGGACGGCATTGTTGTTTCAAATGATAACTTCAGAGACTTGACAAAAGAGAATGCAAAGTGGCGAGAGACAATCGAACAGAGGCTACTCATGTACTCTTTTGTTCAGGACATGTTTATGGTCCCTGATGACCCTCTTGGCAAACATGGGCCTAACCTTAATGACTTCCTTCGAAAGGGATCTGCAACCCATCCCAGAATATGTCCGTACTTGAAAAAGTGCACTTACGGGCTTAAGTGCAGGTTCTATCACCCAGAAAGAGACCAGGAAGCATTGAATTTAAAACTTGAAAAACTAGTTGGCATATTCGGTGAATCTGTGCCAGAAAGTGCCATGAGAAGGGCAATCAGTGACAATCCGAGTGCTACAGTGACTGTGTTAGCTAATATACTGTGTGACACTATGGGAAACGCGCATGGTAAACACTGAAATGTGTATTTGCCATGTACCTGTGCCAATGTGTGAAGGTAACGCCAAGGGTAAATGGTGTGGTGTTCTGGTGGACTTGCGTCCCGTTCAGGGGCATAACATGTAGTAATACTCCAACACATGCAGTTGTGTTGTGGTACGGAAACCCATGATAACCATTATTAACATCTATATGTGACTTTACATGTACCTTTTCACCATTCACGCAAAATTAATATATTCATTTCATTCAGCCAGTGAATTGAGCATCTGTTTTTTTTTTTTTTGATAATTATGCAGTTCAGGCTATGTTCAAGTACAGCATTCAAGTGTGAACTTGATACATGCAGTGTTAAAGTACATGCATTGTTTTTATCTGCTGTTTGTATTGATCAAAATCTCATTGAACTTCTTCGAATAGATTCCTTCCTGGAATGACTCAGTTTTTTCTATTACACTCCACTTGGAGCTTGAATGAAGTACATGTATGTAATATGTGTGCTTTCAAGTCACCGCAGATGCTAACTTCACTTGTTGGATGCTGAGTAACGTTTTCCAATAAGGACAAATTACTCCAATTGGAGCTGCAGTAGTGATCCAATTTTAGCTTTAACCGACATATGCGATGTACAGCAGGAAAAATAATTAGTTTCTGGTATTCAGTGCTTTGCCAGTGTAGCTGGTGTTGGTATTGAAGTTAAGATCCCAATTTTGGGTATAATGTTGTGAAAAATTTGAATTGTTAACCCCCCAAAGTGTACTATACTAGTTGAGGTGCTTTTTGCCATATTGTTTTCACCCTTCAACCTTGAAGCCGCTGTATCAACACGCGTATTCTCCTCACCATGTTCCTTATATTTCTTCTAGTAGTAGTGAGGAGAATTTGTTCAAACATCAAGCAGGGTTACCTGTTGGTAACCAACCGTCTGACAAAAATCAGAGTGAAACTAATGCTTGGAGTTCATCAACAGAGTTGATAGTAAGGCAATTTAGCCACCATAAAGAGATTCAAGAGCTAACGTTTTGAGCATTGGTCCTTTGCCAGCTACACTGGATTCATGCTGATGAAGGGGTGATGCATGAAACGTCGGTGTTTGAATCTCTTTATGGTCACCAAATTACATGTACCATACTTCAACGCTGTTGATAAAACCAAGCGTTTGTTACTACTCCCCCATCCACGTGGCACCAAAGTTTCTTTAGAAACCCTCTTACCACAGTGAAAATAGTATGGCAAAAAGTTCTGTCACACATGGTATAAAGAAAGTTACTCTCTGTGAGAGCTAAAGTGGTTAATGTTATAACTTGTGAATTCCCTATGTGGAATTATATTAAAATGTGTCTTTGGGTTAGAAAAAGATATAAAAAAATTATGGCAAAAAAATGTGAATACTTCGAAAAGTGAAGAAAAAAAAGTGGGAAGGGAGAATTTTGTGTTTACTTTGGAGAAAGTGGTGTCGGTATTGTGTTGTCTTTGTTGTCAAAGATAGCTATTTATAAATTTTTAAAGCTATAAAGGAGAAGGTTATGCAGCCGCATATGTTGCTGCTTTGATTAGACACACAAGGGCTTTAAAAAAATTACCATTGCTTCTGGCAAATGCAAAATTGTCTTAAAGCGTTGAATTTTTTGACAGTAAAATGTCAGTTTGTGTTTTTATAGAATAACTTTTTGATTTATTTTGACAGTGATCAGATATTTCTTATGAATTTGATATTGCTTTAGCTGCAATGAGTCGGATAGATAAATATAGTGCATTCTCTTAATCATGCAAAAATGAGCAAAATGTAACCGGTAAATGTAGTTGTTGTTCTGAAAAAAAAAAAAAAGACAGAAAACTAATAAGAGCATTTTATGACTGCAATAAAAATACTTGTAATGTTAATCATACAAATGTTGTTGTACTTCTTGATATAGTTCCGTAAAGTAATTTTTGGGAGCAAAATTGAGAAATAGTAGCTGTTTTCTACAACAGCGTTGAGGGACTTCCTCTCAAACTTTTCTTCTACAACCTCTCTTCGCTATATCTCTCTGATACACCTGGGATACAGCAACCTATTGTTTGAGTTGATACCTTGGGCGATTACTGGTTGGATTGGGTCACCTTTTCTCTCCGATTGGAAAGAAAATGAAAATGAAGAGGAAAATAGAAAATAGGAAAGTGTCATGGTGTTTTTGACCTCTTTTCTTAAAAATGGTGAAATATTAAAGACCTTAACCTGCTACAAAATAATTCTAGAACAACGAGAGGAAAGAAATCAACTCAATTCTTGAAAGGAACATCTCTTTCTCTGTTAAGAGCATTTCGGAAACCAAAAATGCGAGAACTTGAAAAAAATTAGCCTAACATTTTTCAAGTTTCAATCCATTCCGACCTACTCTGTCTGTGACTAGAGGCACTAATCGAAGGTTTTGTTTCACTGGGGTGATAATTTAACAGGACGATTATTTTCTTGTTTCTGTTGACAAACGTCAAAACGACAAATTCTCCTGATACTACAGAAGCCAACTCCCTGATTGGTTCGCTTTTACTTCCTGTTGCGGTTGTACCGGCTCTCTGATTGGTCTAATGTTAATGTTGTTCGGCTTTTTTGGCGGATACGCGCCGGCTGAGGGGACCACGATTAACGTGAAGGTCAGCTTGTTTGTCGATATCTTTTTGTATCGTCACAAAACTTCTGAATTTGTAGATGTAATAGCTTGAAATGGCATCTAACGGCTCATTAAAGAACAAGTACAGTGAACAGGTAAACTACGAACCCGCTCGAACGCTTCTAGGGTTAGCAAAAGAACAAAACTTAGAGGTAACAGACGAAGCCTTCGCTAGACTGTTGGATCAACAAGATGAATTGAGAAACCTTCGCGATGAATTTCACTTTCCAAAGATGAAAGATCTTCCGTTAGGTAAGTTTAGAATTGCTACTGAGTAATCTGGTTTTAAGGAGGCAGATACCAATGCGTCGTATTCTCATTCAATGAGATGCAGAAGTGGAAGGGTATTCTGCAGTTTGCTTCCGTTTTTCGAAAATTGATCAAGGGAATCGTTTTAAGATCTTTATTGTTCAAAGCAATTGCGACAGTCTGTTCAAGTCTGTACTGTACAAACGCCATGCTAGCTTTAACTTATCTACATGTAATGCCGGTGTTTAGATACAAAACTAAATAAGCTTACAGTAGTTGCGTAAAGTTCTCAAGCTTAATATTTTAAAGTCTGAAAACAACTTCAACAGGACACGTGGAAATGAAATAAGCTGAAGGTATTATCATTTAAGGGGACATAACATTTGTTTGTTTTATTAGCAAAGATTTCTTCATGGTTTGAATCGATTCCCAAAGTCTAAGTTAAAATTTCCCGCATAAATTACGGTGCTTTTGCCAGTTAATTAGTAAAAGATCCTGTACATGTACTATAAGCCTTAAGAATGCTTGTGTTCTCTTAAAGACTTATCTCAAGTAAAATGTAAGTAAAGTAATTAAGAATAAAAAGAAGTTTAATTAATTTTATGGCGTGACAGAAAGGGGTTGTGTTGGGGGTGTGTTAGGGGTTTGTCTGGCAAACTTCAGATCACATGGTATTAAGGTGAAGGATTGTGTCTGGCAAGTTGGGCAATTCAGTCTCCTGGCAGTGCTAGAATATAGTGTGTTTTAAGCAATCTTTTCATTATGATCAGTAAAAATTTAAAGGGGCACAGACATGACCTTTGATCATTTCCTGTATACTTTCAGCTATCAAAATTTTATTGTTTTCTTTCAAATGAAGCACATGTAATCGCTGCACGAGGCTCACTAGCATTATTGTAAAAGCGGTGGCAAATGAAAATTCAGTAAATTAAGTAAGTAATTTAAAGTTTATTTTGTCAGCGAAGACATTAAAATAAAATGTTTATCACTTAATACTGTCCTAATCCAGCGTGATATTTTTAGGGAAAGTAAGGTACCAGTAAACAAGCTCAGTGTGATCCCACAGAAAATTCTCAAATTATGCTCAACAAAGGCCTAGACTGCTAGGTGCACTCTAAGATGAAAAAAGTGCGAGCAAATTGAAATGTCCAAAGATGTCATATCCTCTAAAAATATTCTGAGACAAATTCTCAAAGAAAGATGCATAAAGCTGATCTGAGTCTCTTCTTGGACGATCAAACATGCGACATTGCAACCAAACAAATGCCGGTTTACAAAATTCGACTTCAAAGCGTGCTGCCCCAATTTTCTAGCTAAATAAAATGACGCCACTACTCCTTGAAATCAACAAAGAAAAGTGTAAAATCTATAGTCAAGCCAAATCTGTCTACATTATATTGTCAGACATGTGCACATCTTCCAAATCCTGTTGTCAACCCTACCAGTTCCAACATCCACCAAATTGTCTATAAAAAAGCTTTCACAAAGTAAATTGTTGCCAAAAAAAATCAACAGAGGCATTCTTTGAATCCTTATTGAAGTAAAACAACTGTTATTGAAGATCAGTAGTATTCAAGGATGGAGAAGATGAAGAATGATATAAATCTCAGGCTGATCTTGGAGACAGCTTTAAAAAATTCAGGCTAAACTTTTCAAAATCATTAAGGGGCGCAGAAAGGTGCTCCGCGTGTGACTATGCTCCTTTAATGTACTGTACCATCCAAACAAATAAAGTGGTTACGATGTTATATATCGTGACTATGCTGCAACATTTTAATAGTATTGTTGAACGTATACAGATACAGTATGAGATGCATGTAAATTAATTGTATATTTGAATATGTTCATTTTAGAAGCATGAAATGACCAGATTTCTCCTTGCGCGTTATTGGAAATTGGTGATTAATCAATGACATATTTGTTTATGATAGTTTGATTGACCATTGATTTTCCAAAATTATATCAATCCATTAATTGAGATCTATTGACTGTCATCGATTGTTATTGATAGTGATTCTCATTGGTACTCTAGTATTGCATTTTATTCTAGTGGAAGATGTAATTACAGTGCAACAAACTCAACCGGAGCCGCTGAAAAAAAACAACACTTTGAAATTTAAACTGAGAAATGTTCTCGTTTTTGATTGGTTTACAAGCTACCAAAGCCAGACTCCTTTGTTGTAAAGTGACCTGTGATTGGCTGATCAATGTTGAGTGATTGAGTTCGTTGCACAGTAACATCCACACTTAAGTACCATGTCGATATTGAGATCACATTATATCATGCATGCAATCACCATTTTGAAATATTTTGTTCTTTTAAGTTGATCTTTCACTGGTTGATAAGGATATGGACTGCTTATACTTCTGCGGCAACTCTCTCGGTCTCCAACCTAAAGAGGCTCAAACTTTGGTTGTACAGGAGATGGACAAGTGGCAGCAAATGTATGTACATGTACAGGTGTGTCAAACACCTTTTGTTATTAACCCTTTAACCCCTAATGTTAAAGAACAAATTCCACTTTTCTTGTCTCCATGCTGTTCTTATAAAAGTACTGTACCTGAGAAGTTATTAATTAAAAATATCAAGAAAATTTACCTTTAAATTTACCTTGGGAGATACATGATACATGTACATGGTATGAGATACAAATTAAAGTATAAGGTTGTCTTTGATGCAAATATGCCCCAACTCAGGTTGTTTTTGAAATTGAAGGGTTGATAGCACATTACTGTCTTAATGTATGTGAAATCTTAGGCCAATTTTTTGCTTCACTCAAAAGTGTCTGAATTTTTGCCTTACGTACAGTTTGAATTATTATTATCTGGGCCACATGCAAAAATTCAGGAACTTTGAATGAGTGAAACAAAATATTTCACCAAAAATTTAACGTGAAACAATAAATTATTATATGCCCTCTGACTGTTTTGGAAAATACAACATGACATGGCTGTGGTACAACTCAACTCATTTTAATACCGACTTCATGCATTTAATAAAGTTACAGATGTATCTGCCATATACAGTGAAACCCACTCAGTTAATACGGACATTAAGGGGAAATGCCAAAGTGTCTGTATTATCCAGGTGTCTGTATATAAGCAAGCTTTTGGGCATCACAGACACATGTTTTATCCATACAGAAACTAAAGCAGACATTTTTACGGCAGAAAGACGTTTAATTTTTTTAACTGTAACTGCAACAATTAAGTTCAAACTAAAGAAACATTACCATCATTATATTTATCATAGTCTCGGACTAAAACCACTTTTATTTTTGTTCTTGAAACACAACAATGGAATCTAAGTCCTATAAGCATCAGCATCAGGCTGACCTGACACTGTTAGTGGCAAGCAAAGGATGTCAAAGAGGAAGAAGGCTACAAGCAATGACTGCAGCAAAAGGCAGAGAAAGTTAAACTTTTTTGTAGGCTTTGTAGGCAGGAAACTTAATCAAAGGACTACATACATGTAGAGTACAAGTGTCGAATGCCGGCTGATCAAACATGTCACATTATTGTGCTGTGTTTTAGTAATAAAATCCTATTAACCCATAGAAATCTGCCATTATTTGAACAGGGTACAATGTCTACAATATTATTATTACAAACTGTGTTGTGTTACAAAATGTGTTGTAACATGCAGTAAGCATGATCATAACAGAAGTAGTGGGCAGAAATTAAGGGGCTAAGTCCAAAGGGAAAAAATTGGCATGCATGCATGTGAACTACACTTCAACGGCAAACGTGAGACTTACGTTTATATTTTCTTGAAATAATAAATCAGTACATGCTAATGCCAAACTACTCGTTCAATTTTACTGAGAAACTGAAAACAGTAAGTGACAAATGAAGGTCATTTCTGCCATTTGCCATTTTCCAGTAAACATAATTATAAATCTCTTATAATTTGTCTATTGTTTGTAGATGGTAAAAATAATATTGGTGGCTGCTGGTACAGTTTGGGAGGGCTGTCAGCATGACTAATGTGTGCAATGAATTGTTATTTATTTTTTTTAGGGGTGTCTATGGTCACTTTTTTGGTAGTTTACCTTGGTGGATTATAGAAGATTTTGTTCTATCAGAAAGTGCCAAAATAGTGGGTAAGTCTTGACAACACCACCCAATTTAAATTTAGCAGGAAGGCCTTGATTTTTTCCCCATCAAAAAGCCCTGTGCAAAAGTAAACCCCTAGAAAATTCCTTGAAATTTAATGGCGTACAATATGTTTACAATGTAAATTTAAGAAGGGTCATGTTAGTTTAATGTGACGTCCTCAAGTAAAACTCAGGACGGTTACTACTGAATTGGCTAGCAGAAGAAATATTTCAGGAGCAACTGTATATTTAACAATATTATTTCATGAGCGCGCATTGGATTAGCCTCCCACGCAGTCGTTTTTAAGGGAATCGTATTACCTCCTCCCCACAAACGCCTGCTTACCCAAGCGCCACATTCCTTTCCGCCGCTAAGCCAATCACAGTGAACCTTCTAAAATCTGGAAGGTTGACCTTGACCTCAGAACGCCTCTCGCGGGAACAGTGAAAAACATCACAACGGAGACAGAACTTGACCGAGCTTACGTGAGCTTTTAGCACCGTGTGCCCTACGTTCAAAATTTCTCGTGTAAAAGCCTATCAACTGACTGCAATAAAAAAATTCGTGACGGGAAATAGCGATATTTTCGTCAATTTGCCGACTGGTTGCGCAAAGTCGCTTTAATATTTATCAAGCTTTGCCTTCAATCTTGTCGACCTTGTCAGTGTGGAGGAAACCGAAATATTACCCGATATGTCGGTAAACTTTAAAGATTTTGCAGTTGAAACTCGCTTTGTTGTTGCAGTTTGTTCGGGGGCACGTGCGACATTTTCCACAAGGACCACAAGTTGATCGGCTCTTTGTCGTTTTACTTCCCGTTTAATAATCTTTAATGGAATGATAAACACTGCAGATCTCCCCTTGATACCTTCTACATTCTTCTTTGCTTTCTCGAATCGAGTTAGTCTGTCGTAGCACTTTGTACAAACAAACAAATCTGCTTCAGAGTTTCCGCACCCGTAAGAGGCGATATCTTCACCGATTGTCAACTCGATCAGGGGAAGATCGATTACACTTTCCTTAATATTTTGACTCTCCCAGCGGTGTCAAAATGTCGCACAAGAAGCGCTTGTATTCACATTCGATATTTGTTTTGGTGTTTCAGCCATGACCAGCCATTCCAGAAGTGAAAAAATATATTTATTAAAAACTGAATCATTGTATAATGCAATTCGAGGGATTTGATTGGCTTAGCGGCCATGGTATATGAGCCATTATACCGTGGCCAAGAAATGGCGATCATTAAATTGTCTCCCGGTTATTATTGCAACGCGAAATCAGTAAGATCTAGCAATATTTCTTGATTGTTTTTAATAAAGCAATTATTCCACTTGCGCTTGTTGGATATGAGATGATTATAGCCAACTCGGCGCTACGCGCCTCGTTGGCTATCTATCATCTCATATCCAACGCGCGCTCGTGGAATAATTGTTAAATATTCCAACTTAACTACCGCATCTCTCAAGACGGTAACAGAGACTGTAGACTCTGTACAAAGCTCGCGGGAAACGGAAGCGACCATTGTAACCAGCAATTTGATTTGATGTCATTAAACAATGCCTCCATGGTGATTGGCTAGGGTGCTTGGGGAGTAAAACAATGGGAAAGGAATGTGGCGCTTGGGTAAGCAGGCGTTTGTGGGGAGGAGGTAATACGAGTCCCCTAAAAACGACTGCGTGGGAGGCTAGCATTGGATATGAGATGATAGATAGCCGACAAGGTGCGTTGCACCGAGTTGGCTATAATCACCACATATCCAACAAGTCACAGCGAGTGGAATAATAATTATTGTTTTATTAAAAACAATCAAGAAATATTGCTAGATCTTGCTAATTTCGCTTTGCAAGAACAACCAAAAGACAGTTTAAAGGTCTCTATTAATAGGGCATGGTATAATATTGGCTCATATACCGTGGCTGCTTAGCCAATCAAATTCCTGGAATTACATTACATAATGATCCAGTTTTTAATAATAATTAATAGATAAGGGGGTTAGAAACTGTGGTGCTGTGTTGGTGGGGAGTAGAAATGAATGTTTGGTTTTATCAACAGTACGTGCTGTCCAGAACGTAAAGTAAATTGGCCACCATTCAAGTGCTGACATTTTAAGGGTTAGCCCTTTGTCAGAGCAAAGGGCTCTGATGAAGGGCTCAGCCTATTACACTCAAACTCTTCATGGTGGCCAAATTACCTGGAGTTTCATTAAGTTTTGAAGTCAAGGGGGGGGGCACCTATAGGAGATTAGCTGGGCAGAAAATTACACTTGAAGTGAATTTCTTTATGTTCAGTTTGAAAGTAGGCAGGTACTGACTCTTGTGTATCCTGGTACTGGTACCTGGCACCCACCTTCTAATGAGAACCCTGAATTACCCTATCAAACTCTCTTGATAAAACCAAACATTTGTGTATTTAAAGACTGATTTTAATTACAGTGTTGATACTTTTCAGGTGCTAAAGATATAGAGGTTGCAATCATGAACTCTCTTTCAGTCAATCTGCACCTGTTGATGGTTCCATTTTACAGACCAACTCCTCAGAGACATAAAATTCTCATAGAAGCCAAGGCTTTCCCATCTGATCATGTAAGTGAGAGAACGGAGTAAGTCTTTGCACCGGCCTATTAAAAAACTATGCAAAGAAAGCGGAACTTAGCAAGTGCTTTTGGTAAATTGGGGGTAGCCATGCATATTGCTTTGATTCATGTATTTTACTGCTTCTTTGAAACTTACTGTTGCTTGATTATCTCTGAAAAAATGTGTGGTTACTCCCAATATTCTTTATCGATTAGCCCTTGCTAAAATCTGCTTTTCCCACATAGTCATACATGTAAACCATGCAAAAATACTTTTGTATTAGTAATAATAAGAACATTTTATTAAAAAAAAAATGTCACGCATAAAGCGAATTGCGTAATTACATTACAAAATAATAAACCTAGTAAAATTACAGCTTGTCAAGTTATATTTTGAAGTTATTTTAAATTTACATTTTTACATTTTCAAATTACTCTGAATTTACAGCCTTCAATTTCGATATGATAAAAAGTTCACCGTCCTTAAGGTGGAAGCATTTTTTGAGAATGCTATCACCTTTTCCCCTGTTTTTCTGTTGAGGGTCACGTATGATGGCATGATTGCCTTTAGTGTGTAAAAATATTATTATTCTACAGTCGACTCCCAATAACTTGAACCTTCAAGGGAAATTGAAAAAGGTTTGACTTATCGTGAGTGATGTTATGTAGAAAATGAGCTGAAGGGAAAGGAAAATTGGTTTGAGCTACTAGCGAGGCAAAGGGTTCGAGTTATCAGGAGTTGATTGTACTTGTTCAAAATGTCATGTGACTACATATTAACTTTGTGAAAAAGAAGTGCACTACAGTATTCAAAGTACAGTCGACATAATTAAGCTTTCATTTGAATGGTCATGCCTGGTGACTTTATCAGAGGCTCTAAATTGGAACAACCTTGAACAAAATTGTAAAATTACTGAGCACTCAGCAGTTTTCATTTGAATGTTCACACTTTAGGATTTCATCCAGCCAGAATCAAAAATTAGAACCACCTAAAAAAAACATAACAAAATGCACCACAGGAAAGTACTGCTCAGTAGTGTTGAATTCATTTGAATTTCATACTTAAGAATTTCATCCACAGACTCAAAACTTAGAGCCACCTTAATTTTAAAGTTCAATAAACAACATCACAGTAAAGCACTGCTGAATACAGCCTTGTAGCTTTTAGTGGGGAGCAATGCTTCCATTGCATTTGTGACATGATATTTATTGCTCGGAATCGAAGTACCAAGCACACTCTTATTGTCCTTTTCTGGGAAATGGTTTGGAACACCCACCCTTTTGGAAAATGTCAGTTCACATGTAACTCCATACTTTCCTTGTAAACTTAACCTTTTCTGCCTTCTCCAGCCCCTCCCCCCTCCCCAACCCTTGGAATTTCCAATAACCTTCCATGGGTCCCCATGCGCATGAAATTGTTTAGCATGCCTCAATATTAACATAATTATTGTTTTTGAACCCTTTCTGGCTCCATTTGCAGTATGCAGTGCAATCACAGATTCGTTTCCATGGTTACAATCCAGCAGAATCACTTGTGGAGGCTACACCGAGGGAGGTATGGCACTATGCATGGTGTTACTATCATTTTAATCTCAAAGGAAACACAACCCCTTTTGACTTTGAGAACATGTTTCCAAGGATAAATTAATTGAACCACAACACATAATACATTTACACCCCAAATTGTTTCCACATTTTCCATAAAAGTGGTTAAATTCAATGATCTTGGGGCACTCACTACAGGTTTTATTTCATCTACCACTCAGGAATCACTTCACCCCCTTCTTTGTTTTCTTGACAAAAGATTTCAAGGAACTTTTCTTGGGAATTTTTTTCAAAACGGATGGCCAAAACAGCTAATCCTATCAGTCCATGGACTTTTATTTGTGGGATAGGGTGGGGGCTTACTATGTGAAGGACTTTGTCATCTGAAATTTTGGGGCTTATACTTGGGGCAGCTTATTAAGGGGGTTGGGGCTTATTTTTGAGTATTAGCATTAATTCTACACCTGATTTCAAGGATGTTGGCTCCTTTTGCTCACTGTGTATACATTCTGCGCATCTCGGGATGTCCCGAGAAACCTGGATTTTTTTAACTTATTCAAAGGTACTTTTGTAGGGTTTATGGCTATTGTGGGAAAAAAAGATCTTAATGAGGGCTGTCGCTTTGTTATCTCTAAAAATGTGTGTTTATTCTTTTTCCTGGTTAAGATCTGCTATTCCTGCACAGCAATAAACCACGCTAAAATAGCTTCTTATCAGGAGGCAGCAACATAAAGCACTGTTTTATGTTCCTTCTTTGCTGATTTTGTGATGCAGGGTGAAGAGTTACTGAGGACAGAGGATATCATGTCAATTATTGAGGAGCAGGGAGACTCGATAGCACTTGTCATGTTTAGTGGTTGGTAATCTTTTGCTGCTTGATTAACATATGCGATTATTTTAACGTGTTGGTATTCCTGTGGTAGCACCTTGGCAGCACCAGGGGGTAGATTCAGAATAATCCTTTTTGTGAAGAGGTGGTTGCAACTTGTAAGTGTTTTATGCCCACACAAACAATGGGGTCAAGGGGCAGAGTCTAATTTTTAGAATGCAGTGATCTTAAAATGGTGTAAATTTAACCTCCGGTATTAGAGTAACATCCTCATTAACACCATTCCTCCCCTCTGGATCTGTCTTTGTGGTATCGTGAGGGGCCATTGTCGGAGGGTACACGTGGTTATGGAAACAAGGTTTAAAGGGGCTATGAACTAGGATTGCTACCAATCCTACCATACTCTTGCTGCGTGAACACAAGATATAGTTCACTCCCAGCATAGGAGTAAGGCTTTGATTATCGATCAAACTCTTTAAAATATTTTGGGGGGTGGGGGTGGGGGGATGCATGGCTGCTTTGACATCCCTATACATACATGTATTGAATTATCTATATAAAGAGGGATTTGCCTGTACGGTTTAATGGCACATAAGCCTGGGGGGTACTTCATACATGTTATAGTGTGCTAGACAGAAAGGCTTAACTTCAAATGGGTATCTTTTTAACCTTGTAGTATCGGAAAAATTTCAGTAGGATCACAAAAACTGACTGTCTACCGAAAGCGTACTTGTAGCAATGAATCTAAGTATTAGAAACAGTAGAAACGCCGTGGTGATTTTTTTGGGAAAATTACCACAAGATTACACTTGTCGCTTACAGGGGATATCCTTATGTTTTTTATTATCTCTAAGGTACAAATTTTGGTAAACGTTTGTACTTCCTTTGATGTTTAAACAAATCATATTAATTTCTCAGGGGTCCAGTACTATACCGGTCAATTCTTTGATATGAAGAGGATAACTGCCGCTGCACAGAAAAAGGTAAAAACAAGAAGAAGCTACACTGAAAAGCTATTTTCCCAGTTTTTAGTTCATAGATGCATTGCACTTGCATTCCTATAACCGACGCGATATTAATTTCACTAATTCTCTCCATCGAGCCTTGAAAATCTTAAGACTTGATCTCTTAATAAATCGCAGACATTAGTCCGAGACATTAGTGACCTTCTTTGGGAAAACCATGGATCCATGGGAAAACGAAGGGGGACGCTAACGCTTTTCCGTTTAAACGGCGAAACCGTTTACCATCAGTTTATATCCGTTTAAACGGTTCATTGAAGCGTTTAAACGGTTTGCTCATCCGTTTAAAAAAAATTTGCATCCGTTAAACGCTCTAGAGAAAACGTTGAAACGGTTTGCTTATCCGTTTAAAACAATTTGCATCCGTTTAACGCTCAAGGGAAAACGTTTAAACGGTTTGCTTATCCGTTTAAAAGGAAACACAGCAGCTGTTTAAACTTAACCCTGCGAGCAGAACTATTAAGCTAACAATCGCTCGATACTCGCCGGAACGTGAACTGCGGAACAACGGTATTACTCTTATGACAGTGATCCCTTGTTAAGTAACGCTAAGGCCTAGGGCAAACGTCGAATCTAAGTCGCGTCGAATTTATTAAAAATAGGTTCGACAAAGAGTCGACTTAATTCCAGTGTGGTAGCAAACGTCGAACCTGCGTCGACCCTAATTCTCAAGTTGCACTTCGTGAAACACGGGAATAAGCACGTGTCCCCGTGCTATTAGGGACCTTACGAAAACACGCCACAACACAAAAAGATTAATGAGCAAAAACAATCGCTCTGCACGTGCGTTTTAAATTTTGGTACATTTCTTTGTCGTCCTCTGCAAAACAACAACGTGAAATGACCAAATTCAAGGTTTTGTAGAGAACGTGAACCCACGGGAGTGAATTTTTCATTCTCTTCCTTAACTTGAACGGTACTCCTACCAATTTGGTTCCTGGCTAGTTTGTCGTTTGTGTATACAAGTTGAATGAGTTAAAATAATCGCGAAGTAGCACAAATGAAATAAAGTTATACTTTCAAATGACGTTTGCGTTGGTGTCACCGTCTTGCATTCGTAAGGTCCCTATTCACTCGATGTGCGGCTAGTTATTGCTAGGAGTTGCTAGCGAAATGCCGAAATACAGTGCTCGTCGGGCTCTTCTTTGGCAATTAATTGCGAAAAATAGAAAGAAAACACTCAAACACTGAGCATTTATTGCAAATAGGCAATTTTCATTTCAATCATTTATATTTAGTGTTCATGAAACACGAAAAACACATTTCCATCACGCTGTGCGATGTCAGCAATGACTCTCGATAGCTCGCCATTTCTGGTCGCGAAATTGTCTTTGTACAGCGCATGCTCGTCAGGGGGGGAAATAGCGTTTGGCAGATGGGGGAGTCGGTATTTTTGTGACTTTTGCGCAGTCCATCACATTTGAATCAATTATTTTGTAATTTGCATGATTTATGAATTGAGTTCAGCGCGTTTTTAGAACGGCGTTTGCTGTAACGCCGAACCACTGTCGCATTATCCGACTTGGCAAGTCGAACTTATGCTGGAGTCGAACCAATTAATTTGAGTCGAACTTAATTGCGGCAAACGTCGCACCATTCATGCGCCTATTTCAAAATTAATAGGTTCGACGAATTAAATTCGACTAAGATTCGACGTTTGCCCTAGGCCTAAGTCAAAGACAACTCAGTTTGCGTCATACGTATCCAGTGCGAAGACCTAAAGATCCGACAAAAACTCCTTTGTTGGCGATACAGGGGAAGAGGGCAACCAGAAAAACGGACTTTTTTCTTTCCCGCAATGTTGTTGACGTTTAGCTGAATTTTTATTTCGTGTCTGAAGTTTTTCTCAGTTATTTTGTCGAAAGGTTTTCTCGAATTGCCCGTTCCGGACTTCAGTTGGCGACTGGGGATGAGTTTTTAAATTTTCATTTAATCAGAAATTGGAGTCCATAAGAACGATCACGGCACATTAAAATTAGTCAGTTTACCAAGTTTGAGGTTCTGTCGTTAGCTTGCAACCATGTAGAAGGCTTTAAAAAAATCAAAAAATGACATTGATGGTGATGGATTTAGTGGACGCCATCTCAGAATTAGAGACGTTTGTGTGGAATTTGGGCGACCTTTGACAGGTCACAGCCTGGTTACTACGTAGTGAAACAAAACCAAACTAGGTAAACTTACTAATTTTTATGTGATCTTTCTGGCGATGGGGTTCATTTCTTCATATGACGCAATTCGAACAATGTGTAAATTATAACAAGAGAAAAACTCGTGCTTGACAAACGGCCGGCACGAAGCAATTCTCAGTGCAACTGAAGCCGTTTGCTTCACAGAAATTTTACCATCAATGCTTCTCTTGCTCTCCTTTGTTTCAGTTGTATTTGCTCGAATCACCGGTGTAAAGTTTTGTTCGAATATTATGACAATTTATGTAAAAGAACTTACTTCGCCCATAGGGCATAGGCGATACCTACAGTATTAATTTTGCTGAACAAATATGATGAAGGGTATGCTTTAAATTAATGCGTTAATTCACAACCAGACTTTCAAAACTTTAATGCTATAAAAGAGTGGTATGGAAACCAGTTTAAAACATTATCAGAACTGCAGTTTGATTCTTTTTCTTTATCTAATTCAAAAAGAAAAAAAATGCGTCGTACTTACAGCTCAGTGATGCCATCTTTGCTGCGTATATCCTCGCTTTTTTGTAGCCAATATTCTATCGGGTTTAGTCCTGGATTTTGTCGGTGTAGGAATATATCAAAAAACATCGTAAAAGTATTATGAAGCCTCGTTTTATTAGCATTGTAAAATTCCATACATAGTATAGATAAGAACAAGCCTCGCTGAAACGGACTGTAAGTTGAGTCATTCTCGAATTCTTACGCCTTGAATCATTCTTGAATTGATCACTGTTAAATTTATCGAGTTTTCCTCAACACGATTTAGAGACATTTTCTGATTTAAGTTCAAATTTAGCGAATATTCGGGAAATCAGTGAATTCACCAATTTAGTAGTCGTCCAATAACAGCAAGTTCCCGCCTTTTTCGATAACGACCCTTTTTGGTATCGTTTACCTGACGTATACAGCTATTTCAACGAACGCTTGTCCGATCAAAGCTTAAAGCAAGCCGCCTCATCCATTTAATATCCTAACATTTTTTCATCCAAGTGGCTCGCCATCGTATATCTTCACTGGACGGACGAGGTATAGCTTATTTTGATGACCTTATTCATAAAAAAATCCACAGAATCTTGAGGTCTTGTCTTATAGCTTTATACTTTGTTCCGACAACGTTAATTGAAATAGCTGTATGTTATGTTCCTGAAGAACCTGATAAAATGTTTTCGCTAGTCATGAGTCTCAGTCTTTGCATCTTTTCATCCAACTAGTGTGCAGAATGTCCAAAAACCATTTTTTTTTGGCTTGATTGGAACTGAGTTTCTTTGAGCCCCGATATTGAATACACGGCAAGCGAAATACTGGAGGCTCTCGTATTTTGCTCGCCGTACATTATTCAAGATGGCGCTTCAATGGATTTCAATGAACGCAGCGATTACGTTCATCCAGTACATGGGAAAATTTGTTACTATAAACAACTAACAATTTATGTAACAAGCATTCAGCTCTGTTACGTTTACACGTGTCATTTTAGCGACACCTTAAGGTAATCTATAATCTATAACAATTTAGTGTAAATCTACTAGTGTTCTATCACGAATGCCGTTCTCTGATTGGCTACGTTACTCGCTATCTATTCTGTGATAGATAGTGAGTAGCGGTTTTCAGCAAAATGGCGGCCGCTTCCTCGCGTTTTCGAAGTGTCTGCAATGAGGATATAGATAATTTACTTGTTTAGTTTTGCACGACTAGTAGATTTATACTAAAACAATTAGATTGTTCGCTCTCGATTTCTATGCGTAATAGCTGATTCGGCCGGGGCTGCGCCCTCATCAGCTATCACGCGATAGAAATCTCGGGCTCATAATCTAATTGTTAAATATAACAATAATCTATCAAAAAACTTGTTCAAGATACACTTTAATAATTGATAGTTTAAGCGTTAAATATTTCTCTGTTATCCATCAGGGCTGCGTTGTTGGTTGGGATTTAGCCCATGCTGCTGGTAATGTTGAACTCAAGCTTCATGACTGGAATGTAGATTTTGCCTGCTGGTGTTCGTACAAGGTAAACCTTGGTAGACTTCGAGCTTTCTCGTATTTCTATCGGCGAGTAATAGAGTAAGCGGAACACGCACGAACGCGTAAATCGATCCTCGCTGCGCGCGCGCGCCGCGTCTTCTCGCGGGCTGCGATTTTTGCGCGTTCTCCTTTGTCTCGCCCGCTGTACCACTCCTGAGAGAAATAACAGACTACTTACTGAATGACTGACAGATGAACTATTCATTTTTTTTTCTAGAACGAGAAAAATACGGTGAACAACGATTTTAAAGCAGTCCGTATTCTTTTAAGTTCAGTTGTACGTACAAGTTTTCTCTGTAAAGGAACATCAACGCAATTCTCTTCTCACTCTTTAAAATGCCTTCATGGCGGTAACTTTTGTTCCGTTATCTTCACTTCTTCAGTGGAGTGTTCATTTAGCACTTTAACCACATACACTACAGACTGAGAGTGAATTCTCTGATCCATCGTTTGTGTCCTTAGTGCTGGAGGCACAACATTCATTTGTACACACACTGCAGACAATTACCACCATTATCAACCACGACTTGCTCCCGTCTGTCCTCGTAGCTCAGACGGTAGAGCAGCGTACGATCAAATCCCGAGGTCGGAGATTATTGTTCCTTGCCTCGTGTGATCTCCCATTTTCCTTACTAGGGCTAACGCTCAGTGGGAAATTCAGGGTTCACTTTAGCACTTACAAACACTGCAGAGTTGACTTTCTGGTTTAACATTTGTGTCCTTGGTGCTAGCGGCACAACATTCATTTGTTTATTTTAAAACTGAACAGTTTTTGTCTTTGTCGTTCTTAGTATATGAATTCTGGTCCTGGTGGAATAGCAGGGGCGTTTATACACGAAAAGCATGCTTATAACTTTGACCTTCCAAAGTAAGTTACACAATACAGGTTTATTTTACGCTCTTTTAAATCTGCAAAGAAAACCTTAAAAACCCCCGGACCTAAATTCAATATGTTTCTTAAAAGCATTGTTTAATTAGCACTTAAGAAAGAAAGATTACTTCATTTCGCTTTCCTCTCTTTTATGACGTTGTTGTTATTCGTGTTTATTTCTCTTTTCAGCCATTTTTTTCGCTTCCATAAGAACAAAATAAAACATGACTGCTTCCGCAATATCACGTGACTTTAACTGAGTTCTGAACGCTGAAAAACTAATCCCTTTTGTTTTCGGGGTTGGCAAGCAAATATGTCATGTCAGTCGTTTAAAGTGCGAAACCGGTTTTCGGCAAACCGCCCAACAGGTGTGCTTGGAAATTCGGGATTCGGTGCCCTAAAACTTTCTACAATTTTAAATTTTCAGCTAATAAAACGAACAGGAAATACAGAAGACAACATTTAAGGTGATTCCTTCGAATTGCATTGCACATCCTTGATGCGCATAATTTTTCGCGTCATTTTATAGCGAGCGCACGAGCGCGCGCACGCACAACATTGCGGGATTTCCTTGAGGTTAAGCTCGGCAGGAAAATAAATGGTCCTCTTCTTCTTAACGAGCACGGTAACCCCCATTTTTTAATGCATCAATTTAAACGTCATACGGTTGAAAACTATATATCGCGATTTAAAGAAAAGTTTAATACTCTACTTTGAGATATTTTTATTTGAATGCTTTAAAAAGAACGTATTTAGGTAGTGCTGCTTACGTGCACACGCAGCAAAATCTTTAATTTCTTTCATAATCTTAATTCTAGTTCAATGAAAATAGTTTGTCGTGTAAGATTAAAGTAAATTTTGTTGAACTGCTTCGCTATTTTAATGCAAGAAATTAGTTTTTCTAGAAATAATAGTTCCCTTTTCTGATTACTAGCGTTTCTAATATAAACCTCGTGGGTCATCTATTTACTATAATAGCCATCCAGGTTGCACAAAAACGAGCACGGTGACCCCCATTTTTTATCGCATTTTTGTAATGCTCGTAACATAGTCATGAACTGGACCAAGTCTTAGACAATTTTAAATACTCCTTCTTTTTCAGCGGAATCACCTTAAATGATCTACCCTCCCCTCTCACCCCGTGGCCGGCCGTTCTTGGCTGAGGAAGAATTTTCTGTCCATTATTAATAGGAACTAAATCTAATCTTAACTTCGGTTTTTTCCGGCTGCAGGTTCGCTGGTTGGTGGGGACATGACAGAAAAAGTCGATTTGAAATGGGACATGGTAATGACCGTTTGGGTTCTTATTTTTGCTGTTATAATAATTAACAGTTATTTCACGAGGTTGCGTTGGATATGAGATGACAGATACGCGCCTCGTTAGCTATAATCATCTCATATCCAACAAGCATGAGTGGAATAATTGTTGTATTTAAAAACAGTCAATAAATATTGCTAGATCTTGCTGATTTCGCGTTACAAGAACAACCAGAAGACAATTTAATAATCGCTATTGTCGTGCATGGTATAATGGCTCATATACCATGGCCGCTAAGCCAATAAAATCCCTGGAATTTCATTATACAGTGATCCAGTTTTTAATAAACCTTTATCACGCAGCGGCCATGTTGAGTCTCAGGAGAATAAAAAGCTTTGTTTTTGCACAGCAAACCTCGCACTGAATTCGCGTCTGGCCGAGGCTTGCCGTGCGAGAACAAACCTTTTGTTCGTTTTGTTGAGTGAAAGTCTAGGTATATAACAAAGTGAGTTAAAAGCATAACGGTCTAGCCACTTTGGGTTTATCATTTTCTATTTACTGATTAGAAGTTTCTGTTTTCTCTTTCTAGAATTCAAGTCACTTCCAGGAGCTGCTGGCTTTCAGCTGTCTAATCCTCCCTTACTACAAACAGTGGCTCTACTAGCAAGCTTGAATGTAAGACTTTTTTATCTTAAAATTCTGTACCGCTGCTTTGTTTATACCCAATCGAACCTTAAGTTGTTTATATATGTCGACGACATACGTTCACTTGGTAAGACGCATTGGAACCAAAATACGCGAGATAATGTTGTGAGGGAAGGTTTCTTTTCTTTGCATCGCAAGTAGCACTTGCATTGGGACCTGTGGGAGATCGTATGCTTCAGCTTGTAACGACTTGCTCGCACGCGTTTTCCCGCGCTTGACACCATTCACGTGTTTTCGCTTCCAGTTCTGATTGGTTCATTAGCTTGTTTACGTTTGTTGTGAGTGGGTAGATTGACTGCGGTGAATTTGGTTTAGTTTTACGCGCACTCAACTGTTTTTCAAAACCCTCTAGTTTACCGACTGGCAAACAAATTCCACGAAAAAGATGGTGACTGGTACATTTACTCATAATTTTTAGCGTACGATGACCTTAAAAACGCTCATAAAAATGCACAGAAAAGTTCTGTAAACTTCAAACCTAGCATACACAATGTTGTTAGTACAGGGACGAATTTTGCAAAAAATATGGCTTTCTATGTGCCTATTGGCTGTGTTAGGTTCGCAAGGTATTGTGGTAAAATGTACAGCCGCCATAATTTTCCGTACGATGGATTTCTTCCTTGGGCAAGAAAATATCGAGTTCTTCCTCTCGCTCACTCGTTCGCTCTCGGTATCTAACCAATGTTCTTGACTTTCTTGTAGGTTTTTGGTAAGACTTCAATGAAACAATTGCGAGCGAAGTCAGACATTTTAACAGGTAAGCATCGCCTGGATACTTTGTAGTTGACGTGGTGACTACACGGTCACCCTTCCTCAGTTTGCCTTTCTTTCGTCGTCTATGGCTCGGCTTCGTTTATTTTCTTTTTTTTTTCTTCTTTTTTTTTTTCATTCGGCCGTGTCCAATTTTTGCAGCTCTAAAGGGAAGTATTACGGGGATTTAGTATTATTTAGAGCTGTTTTCAATTGAGTGTCGAAAGCAATTTCGCGTTTGCTTTGGTTTGCATTACTACGCTCTGTGATTGGTTAACAAAGCGCGCGCCACTTTCTCAACCAATGGGAATCCAAACCAAAACCAATCGTGTTTTGGCCACACGCGTTTTCCCGCGCTTAGCGCCAGTTACATGTATTTGCTTCGAGTTCTGATTGGCTTGTTGTGTTGTTTACATCTGTTGTGATTGGTCAGCGTAATTACTTTGGTTGTGGTTTTACTAACCTCAATTGGAAACCGCTCTAAAACCCCAAAAGCGTTTTCCTATCATCAAAAGCCTTAAAAATAATGGTCCAATTTTGTTATAAATAGGCCATTTCTGAGTTGCTGTGAGGCTCATTATGAAAACAAGGCTAAGTGCAAAGCTTTTCATATGAAAATTAAATTTGTTTGCATATGAATGGACACTAATTTTCGTCAGAAAAACTTTGCACTTTGCCTATTACCACCCCAGAGTACTAAAACTGCCGGTGAGTGTCTGGCTGTTAATGGACAGGTTCGGAATGGATTCCAACTTGAAGAAGCTAGGCTAAACTTTTTTACAAGTTCTCGTATTTTGTGATGGAATATGTTAAGCCTGCTGAACAAATGAGAATGATGCATTAATCAGTAAATGACACAGGAAAACTGGGAAAAAGAGATCCGAGTGCTCCTATCAGGAGTCGAACCTAAGACCTTCCGATTACTAGTTCGGACGCTCTACCACTGAGCTACAGGAGACTCGTGGAAGCTAAGGCCGTTAAACTAGGTTCATGGGACAAATATCCTGCATACTGCTAGGATTGGAATGTCAATGTGTGGCACATGCGCGATGGAAGTAATGTGATGGAATATATTAAGCCTGGTGAACAAATGAGAATGATGCATTTATCAGTAAATGACACAGGCATACTCGGAAAAGAAATCCGAGTGCTCCTATCAGGAGTCGAACCTAAGACCTTCCGATTACTAGTTCGGATGCTCTCAACCACTGAACTACAGGAGACTCGTGGGAGCTAATTTTCCAAAATGAGGAAGGAGAGGTCATGGTTTGTCCCTTTCAAGAAGTCAGTTGATTTCTTTCTCTCTATGTGCTAGAATTACTTTGTAACCAGGTGAAGGTGTCGTTGCACCATTTTTACCAAAGATGGTCAAAATTCGCGTGGTACTTCTCCTTTAATTTAAGCCCTAACAGTGATCAGCATCAAAATTTCTCCTTGTAATATCAATGCTTATTGAACCCCCGAGGTCATGAGAATTAAGGATATGATCAGCCAAGGTGAATGGGTTCGAATCCTGTTCAAGCCTGAATGTTTTTTACAGGCTTCTTTTCGCAACTGCTTAAGTTGCGTACTAACTGCGAGGATCTTTCTTCTATTTGATCTTTCATCCGCAGTTCGAAATATATGTTTCATATATTTATATTCATTTATTCATCCTTCACGGGCATATTACGAACTCACAATATGACCAGCGCCCAGTGGGCTTGATAGCTCAGTTGGTAGAGCACTGCACCGGTATCGCAGAGGTCATGGGTTCGAATCCCGTTCAAGCCTGAATTTTTCTCAGGCTCTATTTGATCTTTCATCCGCAGTTCTCAAACACTCATTTATAATTCATCAAGCCAAAACAAAGCAAATCACTACCGTAAAGTATAAATGTGATCTTAATTATCATAAAATTTTGTGAACTTTTGCTTCGAATTTCTCCAAGAATTATCAATAGTTTGAGAAGCTATTTCAAACACTCGAAAAAGGGTTTCCTCCTATTTCCAAACACCTCGAAGCTGGTTAAAAAATCTCGGCTGCGCCTCGTTTTTCCAACTTACTTGTCCGTGTTTGGAAATCGGAGGAAACACTCTTCCTCTTGTTTGATCTATTACTTCAAAATATGTGTTTCATATATTTACGTTCAAGGTGAATTTTCCCCAGTACGTCTCCCCAGTATTTTTTATAGGAAAAAAGTATGGGGACAAGATAGGAGAATTTGTTCTTTGATGTTAGGGATTAAAGGGTTAATTGCCTGAAGCTGTAAACGATTTCCTTGCAGCGTACCTTGAGCTTCTTCTTCTACACTACTACGGCCAATCAGAGGACGAGGAGGAACAATTACCGGAAAAACGACAGAAACTCGAGAACGGAATCCCACTAAATAGGAAAGTTCGCCTCTCAATAGTCACGCCAATAAACCCATGTGAACGCGGCTGTCAGCTGTCAGTCAAATTCTCTGTACCAATCAAAGCTGTGCATGAACAGCTAGAGAAACGAGGAGTTGTGGTAAGTGCCGGAATATGAAAACATTAACTTCATTTTCGTTTGAAAAGATATTGCAATTATTTACTGGAGCTGAGGTGGATAGTGGTGGATATTTACTGACCCGCGGAACAACGAGATAAATACATGCCACTCTTTGCCTCTCCCTCAGAGAATAATTGTTTTAATATATTTTTTATACCAAAGCGGTGGATTGCCAATTCCAATCCCTGGTTTGGTATCCGGCAAATTGGACAAAAAACTCTCGCTCAGTTTCCAGAATAATGCCAGGCGGCGAATAGCAAATTTTATATTAATTTTTGCGCGCTCTCATTGGACGAAACACGTCACGTGGTACAAAATCGGACGGCGGTTATGATCTTATCGTCCGACTTGAAATCCGTCGCCTGATTTTTCCGACAAGAAAGAACGTCATCATTTTAGGACTTGACTCTTCCAGTGTAGTCACAGAATAATAAAATCGAGTAAAAGCCAGTCAGCTTCGATTTGTTATCATTGGCTAGTCTGTATTTTTCAACAGTGAAGCGCGCGCGTTTCAGAAATGAATCGGAGGGTTATAAAATAAAAAAAAACCCTTTACGACTTGCTGGTAAATTAGATGGTACAATGTAATTCCCTTGGCAGAAAGATTGCCCTCAAAATTTCACAGTTGCCCTCAAAGCTTTGCTTCTCTGCCATCTATTCATTTTTTCGGACAATCATTCAGCCTCGGGCGTAATCATCCGATATACCAGCAGCCTGAAGGGGTTTATTTACTAGCTATCCGGAGATCGCGTCATTGGTGTCGTACAAATTAAGGGTTGGTTCACACAAGCAACGCAAACGCAAATGCAAGCGCAAGCACAAGCAAACATACGTGTGAACTACCACAACGCAAGAAATGGAAAAATTTCATTTCCTTTCGCTTGCATTTGCATTTCACACTTGTGAACCGGGGCAACGCAAAGGCAAACGCCAATGCAAAATGAAAAATACTCGTTCCATGCCTCTACGGTTTACGTTCACTGAAACCAAGATGGCGTCCTCCTCCGCCATCTTTAATCTCGTTCCCAGAGTCCACGTTTCCCGACTGCTGGTCGAGGGTAACGCGGACTCTGGGAACAAGATTGCTGCCATCTTGGGATACCGAAATGTGCGTGCGTATCTCATTCTGCTCGCGTTTGCGTTCGACGTGTGAACCAGCCTTAAATACGGATATTTGTCCGCGGACAATATCTGTGCCGAGAAACGAACGATTTTCCGGGAGCGAAGGTTGAGGAAAACTTTGAGCTGCGAGGAAGAGATAACGTTCAACTACAAATAACTGGTTATTCATAATGATAGTAGGATTGAGTGGAGTCCAACTCAGTCTGTTATCATACGAGTGATGAGTCCAATTCGTTTCATCGCGAGTTTGATTACAGACTGAATTGGACAACACAAAGTCCTGTCACCAATTATTCATAACCATTACAATATCCGAGAACCTGCTATTACTGCGCGCATAATGGCGTGTGCTGTTCAATTACTTTGGCATGACGCGTACACTGTCCTTTTTAATGCTCTAATGATGGCTGCTGATAGCCAATCAGATTCGACAATTTGTTATAGTTATGATTATGTTTATTATCCTTCAAGTGATTTTCACAAACTCGCGTTTAAACCTAAAACGGAATGCGGAAAGAGAGTATCGTACTACCAATTCACTAGATGTCTTTCCCAGCAATTTTAAGGAAACCAATGCCATGTACAATTTTTAAGAAAAACATTACAAGGCTTTTAATGGATAAATATTTCTAGATAAACGCCTTATTGTTCATAGATAATCATTTCTAAATAGTTTATAGCCTAGTGCGTGTTTTTTTTTTTTTCTAGATTTTAATATTTTTGCTTTAATGGAGGACCTCCCTGAAAACCACGTTTTTACGTGACGGGCGCTTCCTCCTTAAAAATTATTATTATTTATTATTATTATTATTATTATTATTATTATTATTATTATTATTATTATTATTATTATTTTTATTTAAGAGATGATATAGGTGGGATGTTCAATTCCTTTTTATTTAAATTTCTACCAGGTGGATACACGTGAACCACACGTGATGCGAATCGCCCCTACACCGCTGTACAACAGCTTTGCAGACGTGCATCGGTTTGTTACCGCATTAGGAGAAGCGTTTGACGTGTTGGAACAAAGTGAATCTGGCCCTTAGAAGCTTCATTGTTGTCGCCAAAGAAAAAGAAATATTGCTATTAATTTTAGGTAATTCTGGTGGCGATAATTTTTTTATTGAAATCTAAGTGTTTATTCTGGGATGCGATACTAGCGAATCGACGCATCTGAAAATATATCGAGCAAATGGGGTCGTTATTTAAGGTTAAATGTAAATTTGCCTTATGCGAGTGTATGTCTTACCAAGTAAAACGCTATTTATCGTTGTTTAAATATTGCATGTAATAGTGATGGGTTTTTAGCACTGTCACAATCAGTTTGTAAGCTCTAGTTTTCTTGAATGCCGCAAAACGTTTATAGGATCATCTATTTAACAATTAGATTATGAGCTCGAGATTTCTATCGCGTGATAGTTGATGAGGGCGAAGCCCGAATCAACTATCACGCATAGAAATCGAGAGCGAATAATCTAATTGTTTTAGTATAAATCTACTAGTCGTTCAAAACTAAACAAGTAAATTATCTATTTCCTCATCGCAGACACTTCGAAAACGCGAAGAAGCGAGCGCCATTTTGTTGAAAATCGCTACTCACTATCTATCACAGAATAGATAGCGAGTAGCGTAGCCAATCAGAGAACGGCATTCGTGATAGAACACTAGTAGATTTATACTAATTAAGGTTAGCTGTACATTGCTTTATACCACTGTATGAGTGTATATCGTAAAACGCTATTTATCGTGGTTTAAATATTACATGTTATAGTGATAGGTTTTTAGCATTGTCACCATCAGTTTGTAAGCTCTAGTTGTCTTGAATGCCGCAAAACATTTATAGGATCATCTATTTAAAGTTAGCTGACATAGTCTCATAGGAGTGCATGTCGTACTAAGTAAAACGCTATTTATCGTTGTTTAAATATTACCTGTACTGGTGATGGGTTTTTTGCACTGTCACCATCAGTTTGTAAGCTCAGTCTAGTTGTCTTGAATGACGCAAAACGTTTATAGGATCATCTATTTAAGGTTATCTGACATTGTGTCATATGGGTGAAAAACGCTATTTATCTTGGTTTAAACATTACATGTAATAGTGATAGGTTTTTAGCACTGTCACCATCAGTTTGTGAGCTCTAGTTGTCTGGAATGTTGCAAAATGTTTATGGGACCATCTATTTAAAGTTAGCTGACAATGTCTCACGTGGGTGTATTTCTTACTTAGTATAGAGCGTTATTTCCCGTGGTTAAAATGATAGCTATTTGACAGGGTCGTTTATGTAGGGTTAGCTGTACAACACGGATATATTTCTTACTACGTGAAACGTAATTTATCGTGGTTAAAATGTGCAAAAAAATACGAATTTTAGCGTTGTCATCATCAGGTTGAACGATGCTAAACTTTTATAAGGTCATGTATTTAAGGTTCACTGTAAACAAAAAGAGGCATGTATGCATATTTTAATGGGCCACAGACATTATTTAATTCTTCATTGTTGTGGTGCTAATAATAGCAAGTTCTTTTAGCATTCTCTGTTTTTGTCACTGTCTACGAGACACGTCAAGCCCTGTTATTTGTATTAGTGTTTAAACACAGGACTCCCAATGACAGTTCATTGAGGATTAATAGGGTTCTTTCGAAACATTAAAATTCAACTTGATATCGAGGTCCATAGAACACAAACAACAGAAGTGAATAAACTCGATTATTCAGTTTCCTTTGTTTGTGTCCTCTTGGCTTCGTTATCAAACTGAATTTTGATATCGAAAGGAGCCTATTCCATTGTACGTCGCATTTTGGTTGCGTCAATACAATTCAAGTAACATATAAAGATCAAATCTGCTCTCTGTTCGACTTTTACTACCTTAACCTGTCAAAGTGAAACGTATAACTTGTTGTTTGTATGGCTAGGGAGGTTTTCAATTGAGTGTCGAAAGAAGTTTGCTTTGTTTTGTTTTACTGCGCTCTGTGATTGGTTAGCAAAATTCGCGCCACTTTCTCCACCAATGAGAATCAAGACAAACACCAACCCACTATATGGAAAAAGATGGCGGGAAATCGCGCGCGAGAATCGCGACTTGCTCGCACGCGTTTTCCCGCGCTTGGCGCTGGTTACTTGCCTTAGCTTCGAATTCTGATTGTTTCATTAAGGTGTTTACTTCTGTTGGGATTGGCCAGAGTAGTCACTTTGGTTTTGTTGGTTTTTCGACAATCAAATCAAAGCCACTCTATTGGGCAGAATTACTGCGATTTTTCCAGTTTTTTTTTAATGGGGTTTGAATGACATCCTGCACGATTGAGATGTGTGTCTGAATTGGGTCTGCTTTCTCAGAGAGAATTGCCGCTGAATTTAAAGCTATGAAAAGTTTATTAACGGTATGACGAGAAAAAACCAATAATTTTTTTAGCGTATTTTATAGTGCACGTGTGATGTTGTTCAATATGATTAAAATTGTTAAATCTGTGGAATCTGTGTAGTAGATGTGCGCTCCTTTGGCGGTAGTCCGCGTGGACAGTGCGTGTGTGGGCCGATTTTGCTGATGTGCTTACGCAGCTTCCGCGCACGTAAAGTACGCAGCCTCGTACTGGCGCGACATCTCCTTGTTAAGTACGTGGAACCTGCTATCTTAAGTTCGGTTTTTAAGCTGATCTCTTTGAATACTTTTACGATAAAGCAAAAATAAGTTATACAGAAAACCATTCAATACCCAAGAATTGTCAAAAATTAATTGAATTAAATTCCCTTAACGACCGTGTCCATAGCCCGGTCCTCGCGATATTCAAAATGGCGGACGGCGAAGACCCATGGTACACCGCTACAAAATACTCCACGAATCGTGGAGTATTTTGTCACCTGACACAAGGTTGCTCCATTGGATTTAACACCATCCTTGTTCCCAGAGCCCCGCGTTTCTTTGATTTTTTTTTTTTTTTGCGATATTCAACATGGCGGACGGTGTCGAAGACCCTGAGACACGACGCAAAATACTCCACGAGTCGTGGAGTATTTTGCATCGTGACACGGTTGAATGTCTTCTTTGCTATTCTTTTTACGTGATCAAATATAATTACATCTGGACTCCATATCTGATCCAGAAAAAAAAAATAGCTCAGGCGAAAATCAAGTGTGTGTTAGCAAAACAATCCACGATTCCTGGAGAATTTTTCGCCGTGTCCCAGAGTTTTCGCCGCCGTCCGGCATTTTGAGTATCGCGAAAGATCCTGGAGACGAAGTTGATTTTGCGATTCTCTTCATTTGCGTGATTGTTCTGTTGTTTTGCTGTCGACCACCAAATGAACAAATTCCTTGCTCAAAGTTTTACACTTTAATTTAGAAATTGGAGCAGTATGATGCAATTTTCTGAATTAAATTCATTTTATTTATGTCTACTTCACGTAGGGCATGTAACCCTTGCCATGTAACACCTTTATTCTTTATTAAATTTACTGATCTTATTCAGTTAAATAATACTTTAATTTAATTATTTTAATACTTTAGCACTGTAAGTGTCTCGCTTAAAACCTAATGGAAAGTTAATTAACAATGTTTCGACAGTTCTTTGTCAACCTCAAGTCGTCAAAAAACATTCGCTTACTTTACTTGCCTTTTTAAAAGACACTTAAAAATTGCTATTGGTAATTGATAAGTTGAATATATTTGAACATCGTTCTATGTTACCACCCAACCTTTCAGTTAGATGTACAGTAAATATGGAAAAGATCTGATGTTTAGTCACATAATTGTTCCATTTTTTCAGATATATTATTCCCTTGTTATTTTATTATCATATCATATCATATCATATCATATCATATCATATCATATCATATCATATCATATCATATCATATCATATCATATCATACCATACCATACCATACCATACCATATCATATCATATCATATCATATCATATCATATCATATCATATCATATCATATCATATCATATCATATCATATCATATCATAACATAACATATATCATATCATATCATATCATATCATATCATATCACATCATATATCATATCATATCATATATCATATCATATCATATATCATATCATATCATATCATATCATATCATATCATATCATATCATATCATATCATATATCATATCATATCATATCATATCATATCATATCATATCATATCATATCATATCATATATCATATAATATCATATCATATCGTATCATATCATATCATCATACAACATATCATCTCATGTTTTTCAGGTCATATCTATTATGTTTAACAATTACTCCACGTGCGCGCGTTGGATGATATGATAGACGCGTCGAGTTGACTATAATCATCTCATATCCAACAAGCGTTAAAAACAGTAAAGAACAAGTAAAGAAATACTTCTAGAACTTGCTCATTTCGCTTGCAAGAACAACCAAAAGACAATTTAATGGTCGCTATTTCTCGGGCATTGTATAGGGCTCATATGTACCATGGCCGCTAAGCCAATCAAATACCTGGAATTGCATATTTATACAATGATCCAGTTTTTAATAATATATTATATTAGTTGTTGAGATTTGCATAAAAGTATTTAAGAATTAACTTAGCATTTATGTATTCATAGTTTTAAGAGTAGTATATGTTATAAACTTGCATCGTAATAGTTTCTATGACGGCTCCCGTTGATATCAGAGACATTCAGTCACTGATTGGGTTACCCTCAATAAATAAAGACATCTCTACCTCTCTCTAATCTGGGTTTTGGATTGAAAGGAATTATGTTTATACGTAATCTGTGATGTATTGTTGAAATTTGTGTTTAGAACCTAAAAAAATAGGTGTTTGTTGTATTTTTGTTCAAAACTAAAAAAAGATGCAGACACAGCAACAAAATTTCTAAAAGGTTGAACCTCACTGCCACAAAACATTAGAAACCATAACAGTGCAGTTCACGCACCCTTTGATCACATGACAGTCACGTGTCTACAGGCGTCATGCTTCTCTGCTGATGCAAAACAAGCGGATTGTCGTAACCACTCTTTGGTCGAGAAGTGGCTTCGTTGGGTTTGTTGTTCAACTCGTATGTGTCACTCTTAGTTGCTTCGTTTGTCCATATGTCGTTTGAGCGTTGATGAGTAGTGCGGGAAGATGCTACACTCCTCATTTCTTTCCACTTCTGTTTTCGACGAATGAATTCTGCGCGCACATCGCCATTTCTCAGAACGTGAAGAATGAAGATGAAAAATCCCTAAGGGAAGGTAAACAGCAAAAAATGTATGATAGAGGTAAACATCACAATTCTTTCCCCAAAACCACTCATGGACATTCATATCCTAGCAGTATGCAGGATGTTTACCACATGAACCTCGTTTGATGGGCTTAGCTCCCACGGGTCTCCTGTAGCTCAATGGTAGAGCATCCGAACTATTAATCAGTTCGACTCCTGTTTGAAGAATTCGGATTTCCTTTTTCCGAGTATGCCTGTGCCACCGACTGATAAAATACCTTTGTCATTTATTCACCAGACTAAAAATATATCATCACATTTCTTTCACAACAGAAAATGTCCTATGATTAGAATAGATTTTACCAACAGCCTTGATGTTTTGAGTGAAAAAAATGTCACAAGTCACACAAACCTTGAATTGTTGTTGTTAAGTAATCTCTTAAGTTCTGCTCTTCGATAAGCATCACCTTGGTTGTTGGGCTCGGTAATAAAACCCTTTCATTAATCCCCAACCCCTCTTCTCACCCTTTCAATTTTACCATTCATTTTTATTTTATTTGTTTATTTATTTGTTTATTTATTTATTTATTTATTTATTTATTTATTTATTTATTAACTAGGAATGAGGAACGAAGTTTCCCTTTACCAGTCATTTTCATTTATTGGTGTAATGAAGTTTATGAAAGTTAATTTGGATTTTGCTATAATTCAAGATTCGAAATACCCCCCTCTTCCCCGCTAGTTAGCCCCCCTCTCTTATAACTCTTCACCCCTTCCGTCTTTAGCGACCTGGATCCAGTTGTTCGAAGGAACTTTGACCCCAGTTTAATTACCGATCACTAAAGATTCTTACAAAACGTTTTTGTCCCTCAGTTCTGACTTAGACTCTTAAACTACCATTGGCGTGAAATTAGCCTTTAAAAACATGTTTAACAAGCGAGATGTAAACCTTGATACGTTAATTGTTGAGCGTAGATTAGCGTTAATCGGCTTTTGAACAACCAGGGCCTGGATCCAGTTTTCAAATCCCGATTAAACAAAGCCTTGGATTCGAGTTTAATTACCGATCAATATAGATTAATTCAAAATATTTTGTCCCTTAGTTCTCACTTACACTTTTCCTTACCACTAGCTAAAAATTAGCCTTTAAAAACATATCGAACTTGCAAGATGCAAACCTTGGTTAAATTTTAATCGTGGGTAAGGGTCGGTAAGCGTTAATCGATTTTTGAACAACCGGACCCAGAAGGTAAGTAAGACAATCTCCTTCAAGCGGGAACTTTGTAAAGATTTTGTGGGGCGTTGAAAATTTGAAGTCGCTAATAAACAGATTAACTGTTTGGCTAGAACGACAAGTAGAGAGCAGGGAAGATTTAATGCAGGCCATTATTTTGACTTGTAGAACTATTATAGACCTCTATATGACCGGAGTAGTATAGATATCGTCCTTTATCTTTTGTACGGATGCTTGCTGTTGCAAATTGTCTGTATTGAGGAAAAGGAAATGAACATTACATCAGCCTGTTTGTATGTATCTAAGAAAGTTACTGACTGTACCTGTAGTGAGTTGAGAATGGTGAAGATGTACTGGAACACAAGACCAGCATCCGTCACGCTCAGAATACCAAACACCCAGGTCATTCCAAGAAGAGGGAAGAGAACTGCGCATGCCTTGGCACCTTGTCTTATTCTTTCCAGCTCCGATGTTTTAGCGCTTTGCATCTTGAGGATTTCATGGACCACTAGACCAAGGATCACGGCGTTTATCTGAGAATAGTAATTGTAGTTGTTAAATGGCTCCTGGGAAGAAAATGCAACCAAGATGACAGAAGACCTTTCAAATATATGTGTTTCATATACAGCTGTTTCGACAAAGGTTGTCCAAACAAGCGTAAAAGCGTACACGACAATGCCGAAAAGTTGTCTGGAAAATACCCAATAAATTTTAATGAAAGCTCAGAATCCATAATTCCCCGACCGTACAGCGAAGACTTGAGATGGCGGGCAATATGGATTCTGCGCTTTTATTGAAATTTATTGTGTATTTCCCAGACTTAACCTTTCGGCATTGTCGCGTACGCTTTTACGCTTTTTTTGGACTACCTTTGTCGAAACAGCTGTATTCTTCCTCCATTTCTTTACCTGGACGGGTATATTACGAATTCACAAAATGACCAGCTCCCAGTTGGCTTGATAGCTCAGTTGGTAAAGCACTGCACCGGCATCGCAGAGGTCGTGTGTTTGAATCCCGCTTAAGCTTGAATTTTTGCGATGGTCATTCACTTATTCATTCTTTCATCCGCAGTTCAAATACATGCATTTCATATATTCCACTCCCAGAAGACCTTTCGTTCTACATCTTTCATTCAATGTTCTTTTAAGCTTATTTCTTGACAAAATTCGACATGAAATATTGTATAAGTAGTTACTTAATCGCTAAATATGTGCCGGTTGGAATTGAAAATGGTCTTTCAAAATTAGATTGTTTTTTGGGAAAGGGAAGAAAGGAAATCTTACCAGGCATACCAAAAGGACAGGCGTCACAAAGGTCCAGACAAGGTTATTGTTGAAAGAAACCCAACAACTACAGAAAAAAAAAATGGAGAAGTAAAGTGCCCATCACATACAAACAAACACGTTTATTTTATACCACACCGGAATACAGGTGCAGTGGTATATGCAAGGTATAATGCCACCTAGAAAGCCACAATACTACAATAGAAAGACATACATGCGACGTACAGCTTAGTAAAAGCCAGTAACCGTGTTTGGAAAGGCCACCGTGACAAAATATAAGCACCGGATCCTGTAGTAAAGGATGTAATCAAAAAAAAAAATTGTAGAACAACTAATGCAAAAAAAGAGCAAGGCTGATCAGGTCATGGTCAGAGAAATAATACTTTTCCATTATTTCGAAAGGCACGGCCTTTCTTCTTCAGGGGATTTTAATAAAAACGTAAGGCCAAACGTACAATCTGCCCTTTTAGAAAAAAAATGTCACATGATTTTCTTCTTCATTCCGACAAAGTCTTGGTTCAACACCATACTTTGTAGTCCGTTTCTTTTAGAAATATTTGAAAAAAGAGTTCAGTGTCGAGACACTTTTATTAAGAAGACAGTTTAAGTTAATCAACAAGATCGTGTTTTATAGGGACTTAATACTAATTATGTTCGAGTGTCTCAAGTGCTTGTAGAATATACTTCAGTGGAAATAAAGAAATAGACAATTGTTTGCCTGGAAGAAAAAACTATCGATTTCTTTAATTAATTACAATATCTAAGTTTTCAATGAAGTTTTTCACTTGAAATGATAAATGGCTGAAATTTACTCACAAGTCGCCATGCACATAGCTGTGTACACCGCCATCTTGGATGGAGGCAATCCCAATTGATAGCACCACAATCACAACAGGAAGGCCTGTAGCGAGGAAAAAGATGATAGTAGAATCTCATTAAGCGACGAATTGGGAGTGTAAAGTGAAACGGAAGTTCTGTTCCCTTCTCCAGCCGCTTTCTTGTTTCATTGCTTCATTAAATTTGATTCAAAAACTCATTAATAATTCGTAAGCCCATTGACCTATCAAATGGTCGATAATACATCACGTGTAGTGACTTTATATCGATAAACCTCCTTATTTTTGTGCGGTGTTTTATCGGCTGATAAAATACTGCTCATTAGTATGCGGTCTTTTTCTCGTATGCTAATTTTCAACGTTCACAAAAGCATAATTGTTATGAACTCTATTGACACTCTTTTCCAGGAATGTTTTTGAAACCGTTCAAAAAGCTTGCAGCTTGTGTTTTATCGGGTCTAAAACCACGAGGTGCATAAACCCAATAAAACACTCCTGCTCGTTTTTTAAACATCATTCGAATTCAAATGAATTCCCCTGAGTCGGTTGGCATAAACAGTCTCAGAATTGTTCCAATTGCAAGCCCTTGCACGGGATACTAGACAATTACGTGTAGCATCTCCTTGAAATACAGCTATTTCAATTCACGTATTTGGATTAAGGCATAAAGCTATAAGACAAGACCTTAAGATTCTGTGGATTTTTTTATGAATAAATTCATCAAAATCAGCTATGACTCGTCTGTCCAGTGAAGATATACGATGGAGAGCCATTTGGATGAAAGAAATGTTAGGATATCAAATGGATGTGGTGGCAGCCTCTTTGAAGATAAGCTTTGATCCTACAACGTTAATTGAAATAGTTGTATCTACTTTGATAAGCTAGCCTTTAACGCACGCAGTCGTTACAGGTCATATTATAAGTCCTAAACACACAGCAAATTTTAGGATAGTTGTGAAGAAAACATTTCTGCCCCCCTTCCATAATTCCACAAATATTGAAGCTGTTACAATGAAACTTGAAAGGTAAGTAGAACGTCCAAGGACGTTGCCTTTAAGGTCCACAACACTTGGCGATAATGTCAAATAAAGGGACAATTACGTCATGATTCTCAAGCGGCGGCCACCGTGGATAATCGATTTCAAACATTTTCTACTACCTCAGAAAAACACCAGAATAGAAGAACGCTAATTTGATACCAAAAAACCATTAACGTTGCCGTACGAAAGGTAATATTTATTCGATTGCATTGATATACCAAATTGTTCTCCAATAAAATTTCGAGAAAAAGTCACAACATGGGGCATCCTCACAATCAAAAAGTTATAAGCCTTCAAAGTCCGCGAGGGCAGAATCCGACCGTCTCCCATCCTCTCCCCCCCCCCCCCCCGGCCACTCTCCGTCCCCAGGTCTAGACTGTCTCGTAGTATAGTATGGGGATAAGCTTAACGTAAACCGTCGAATTTTGTGAAATTCTGCGTCAGGTTACATAACAAAGAGCGCCATTTTTTATATTTCCTACAAAGTGACATAACTGGCATAGCACCCACCCCAGGCAATTACATAGAATAGCCACATTCTGATCATCGTATTAAATACTTTGACCACCATCAGGTACAAATAAACTCCTTCAAATAACATCCAGGCAAATCCAACCAGGTAGAAAAAATGGATTACTGCTGCTACGAAGACACACACACCCTGCGGAAGACAACAATGAATCATTGATTAGTTTTTAGTTCATGAAGCAGGGTAACTCAATATTTATCGACAAACGGTGGATTTCTAGTCATGGAACAACATTGGGTTGATTAGCTGTTAAAGCTTTCAAAACCCACGCTTGTGTCCAAGAACTTTGTATCCTAAAAAACTGGAAACATCCGAAAAGGAACGACCGTAAGGCTCACATGGACGGCGGAGGGTGGGAGGGGAATTACAAAAACCGGATGGCAGATGGAGGGTGGCGGAGAGAGTAGACTGAGAGATTTAGAATCGCGTTTACAGCAAATGGCAAGCGTGAGATTCATACATAGATGCCGGAATAGTGCAAAATAATTCCGGCTTTTGACGCTAACACAAAGCGACTCAATTTCACTGAGAAACAGAAAACGCAATGTAGGACAATCATGGTCACGTGGTCATTTCTGGAAAACAAAGCAGGGAAAGCGGCAGACGGCTGATGGAGAAGAGCTCCTGGAAGAGATGGTTGCAATCAACACATTTTAAAGAAGTGGACCCAGAGTTTGGATTCACTCCAACTAATCCGACCTAATTTGCCATCGCTTTTTAGAAAGTTTTGATCTTCTCACTTATTCCCGATTCCGGGAACTTTCTTAACAGCCCATACCTATTAGGATTGCGAAATGTCTTTAGGCCAGCGAGTATTGGCGTAACTTACCTTACTTTCCGAGGCATCGATTCCGGAAAGGAAGGCAATTTGTGCCATCGCTATGGCAACTACGAGGTTGAAGCGTATTTGAATTTGTTCCTGTTTTAAATTCCTAAATGAGGAAAAAAAATAGTATCTTAGAGTCAAACATACTAACATAGGTCCGCCTATGAAAGCTTTATACTAGCACTTTGTTGTTGTGGGAGAGAGGTATATAAAATTCAAATATTTGACCTTCGGATGAGAGAATTAATAATGAGAGACCATCCCAGTATGTATGCAACTCTAATCTTGTACTCAGAGTCCTCATGCTCTTTGGCCAGCGGTTGGTCGCTAGGAGAGACTCTGGGGAACTGTAATTTTATCACCGCAGGATTTCTGCGGTAAAACAATGCAAGTAGTTACGGGGAAGCCAGTCAATTTTTCGAATTCTCCAGACTCTCTCCTGGCGCTCACCCGCTGACCAAAAAGCCTGAGGACTCTGGGTACGAGATTGATGCAACTCCTGAATGCTTTGCTGTGGTGATTTTTCCAGACAGATTGTTAACCAAAAAACAGAACAAAAACAAAACTGAGAAACAAACAAACAAACAAAACAAAATAAGTAAATAAAAAAAACACAGACACACACTCACAAAAAAAAAAAAAAAAAAAAAAAAAATGGGAGGGGCTCTATTATGTCATGGGGATTTTCAAACCGCAAACGTACATTGTCCGAAAGCGGCAGTCGTGTTAACCGCGAGGTCAAAAAGCGGGAATAAAGTACACCCTGCACTCACATTAGCGTACAATATATAATGATAGTTAACACTTCCCCAATAAGCGACAAGGCACAACCAACGTAAGTGATCACTTCTAACGCCAATCTGTGGTCTGTAGAAACCACCTATAAATGTAGGAAAGAGAAATGAGAAACGTACGCTTTGAGAAATATAAATCTTGTTTCTTGTATTTCGATAGATTTATGGAACCTCGACTAGTATGGGAGTCGAAACACGAACTTTGGAAAAGTGTGACCATTGTTACCCGGATTTCTACCAAATGTCTAGGGATATTTCTGATTTAAAAACAACAATAACAACGACAAATTTTATTCAGTGAAAGACATTAACAAATCGAGTCGGGCGGACAATTATACAGTTAATTTATAAACAATAAGAGCACAAAATAAAATGAATATCAGTAAATTACTACAATAAATTACAATAAATACAAATACATCATTACAAACCCCCAAAAATAATTAACTTAGTCTAACAAACAGAAGGAGTTATACAGTGATTTCCATTCTTTCAATACTGACAATTTGGAATATGAGCATCACATTTAATCAAGATGGAAACCTCGAATGGTTTATATCAGTTGAAAACTGACTACTGGCTAACGATGTCAATTTTCAGGTTTAAAACAATTCTATAAAAACACGGAGAAATTGTTTTATATATCTTTCATATAATACCCAATGAAAAACATACTGTGTTTCCATAGTCACAGGAACAAGGATACAAAACAATCACAGCGCGCCCTGACTTAAGTCTGAGTTGACGTGTAATGTATTAATCAGGATAGCAGCAATGGCTTACTCACTCACATAGGAAATCTGATACTAAGGTCCTTAATCTGTTGACCGTCTGAAGTACAGGCAGCTGGCGTTTGCACTAACCTTACTTTCTCCAACTTGCATCAGAACAGCAAAGTTAGTGAGATGATTAAAGGAGCAGGTGATTTCATTATGGGCTATGTTCACCAACGAGCATCCTTTGCTGGACCAAGATCCATTCAATTCAGATCTGAAATAATAATGAACAACAACAAAAAAACCTCTATCTCAGTTTCTTTGTTAATTCTTTCAACTCGTTGCAACCCTGTTTTAACAAAAACACATAAATATGTTACAATGGGCCCTCCTTAAATAAACTTGGAGTTTTTCTTGATAAACAGTGCCATTTTTAACGCCAGTTGTTCGGTAGATGAGTCTTTGTTCTCCATGACCTTACTCCGTGGGGTGGGGAGGGGGAACCCTGAAGTAAATATAACTCCCTCGGCACTTTTTATTTATTGAAGATAGATAGTTAGGTAAGACCTTATTTTTAGAGGATGATGTTGTTTAAGACGTGTTCAAAGCATGAATCTTTGACCTGCTATGTACGCGTCCTTTACAAGGCTAGGTGAAAAGCTGTTGTTGAATAGGGCATGAAATAAACGAATAAATAAAATAAAATAAAATAAAATAAAGTGACACCACATTTGGAAAATACTTCAAAAACTCATTAATAATTCATAAGCCAATTGATCTATCAAATGGTCGATAATACATCACGCGCAGTGACTTTATATCGATAAACCTCCTCCTTATTAGTATGCGGTGTTTTTCTCGTATGCTAATTTTCGACGTTTACAAAAACATAATTGTTATGAACTCTATTGCCCCCGTTTTTCAGAGGAATGTTTTTAAAGCCGCTCAAAAAAACTCGCAGCACGTTTTTTATCTGTTGTAACACTAAACCCGATAAAACATTCCTGCTCGTTTTTTAAACATTACATAATGTTGGATGATGGCTCATGGCGTCTATTATTTTTGGAAAATTAAATCGCCCTTAAGATCCAAATATCACTGGCATAACTTTGCATTTCCCAAGTTAAATATTTTGGACAAAAAAGGTATCATCATTAGGTAGTTTGTGATTTGCTTCTAGCATTGGCATTTTTGCTGCAAACATTGTGATTAACAAGTTTCACGGTTGTTTGAAATCGGTTAAACAACTGCATTCCTCAACCAGATGAAGCTTCGCTGAGCAAGATGTACAGCATCATAAAACATGTCTGGCATACTCTGCATGGTAATAGTAAAAACAGCTACACAAGTACGAATCGTAATATTGGACGTTTTCGGCAATCTGGGCTGAGTTGCTCGAGGCATGGTTAGCGCTAACCATTGGTTAAGAGGTATTAAAACCTATAGGTTGTCATGGCATTTAACCCGGGTTAGCGCTAACCATGCTTCGAGCAACTGGGCCCTGGCGGCTACATTCAATTGCAGTGCATTGTGGGACGTCAAGAGCCACGCCTTTTCACAGACCAATAGACTTTGTATGGGATTCTGTGAATTTCTTAGTGAGACAGTCCAAAAAAGGAATGTTTTTGTGGAATTCCAATTTAATGTTTGTGGACTGTACATTCAACGAGGAATTCACAGAAACCCACGCAAAGCCTCTTTGTCAGAAATAAGCTTTGCCCCCTGGACACCCCACAATGCATTGCAATTCAAGATGGCCGCCAGATTACCCAAAATGTTTACTGTTCTGCCTTTGTAAGCCTTACTTGATTGAAAAGTTCCAGAAAACACAATGCGGTACGTCTTCTTTCCTTTTTCCCTGTAAATTCAAAACAAGCAAATAAAATATCACAAACAACCTTTTCTGTTTGTTTTCAACAAATTTTTCTCAGGGAGAGAGAGTGACAAGTGCTACTCTAAAGTTTTTATTCACAATGGACATACACTATTGTAACTGAATGAAACTGTGACATTCTCTTCAAGAATTCCAGTGGGTTCAGGGTCTACTCTTCCGGCAATTATCCTGCTTCCCAACTTGAGGTTCTTAACATTATTGCTGTATAAAAAAGGACAAAAAAATCTTCATATTAATTAACCATAACAACCGTTTTTTACATCTCTGTAATGTCTACTGTATAGTGAGCTGAGAAATAAATAAATGGAACAACCTTTGAACCGCGGTGTCATTAAAACCCAAACTGAAGTTTTAATTTTGGATACAGTTGAATGCTGGCTCAGTATAAATTTGGAATTGATAATAGGTATAATTAGGGTGAGTTTTTGATTGATACTTAGGACACTGCTTTAATCGAACTTTAATATAACGACCCCGCCCGTTAATAGCATTTTGAGGACACTGTCGTTTAAGCGTAATTCCAGTCCTCTCTTTTTTCATTTGCATAGACCAGCATAGACCAGCAGAGGGCGTAAAAACTTACAATTAGTCTATGTCGTTTGTGCGACTAGTACTTTTTCTAAAACTGTCAGTTTTTGTAAAATTTATAAAGAGATTCGAATGCTGAAGTTTCGAGCTTTCTGACGAAGGTCTAAAGCTCGAAAACGTCAGCACTCGAATCTCTTTACAGTGGCCAATTTACCATATCATGTTATGCGTTCAAAAGTTCTCACTTTGATCGAACTTTTATACTATGAAACGTTTTCCTTTCCGCTCTACCATTACGGTGGGATCTTTGCAGACGTGATAGATAACTCTCGCGTCAAAACGGCAACGGCATGTACTACCCTCTACCCCCTCTTGGGCCATGTTTGATGACGTCACAGGCTCTCTAAACTATTGTTACAAAGCAAACCCCGTGGGAGATAGAGAGTTTTACACCTTACAACCGGTCTGCCGATTTCTGTTCCAGTTTGCTGTAACGCACAGGGAAAGAGAGGGGGTGATTGGTGGTGCGAGGAATCGGCTTGATTAACACAAATTTGTGTCGCACTGTCGGGAATTTTTATAAATCAGGCCGATCTTCGTCTATTCGGCCCGAATAATTGGTACATGCAAATTGCTACGTCATGTAGAATATCCTTTTAATTTATCCAAACCCACCCGTCTAACGTGACTTGCTTTTGATCCGGGACCCATTGCTTGATGTCATTATAAACAACGAATACAACGACAGCGTCTAAGGAAAAAGTGAACTAACGAAATTAGCAACAGAAGAACATCGTTATACAATCTAATTTCGTCTATTACAACCTCAAGATTGTTTTTACTCAGTCGGTAGTTATCAATATACTATAAAGCCCTTGTTTTCACTCGTGCTATGGGCACAAGCAAAAGCGTAACAAAATTCTTGTGTGAACCACACCAATTAAATCACTTGTGAGCCTATAGAGCAATTTTATTATTTTGGTTCAAGTATGTTAGCTCTAAATGTAGATATATGAAACATATATTTTGAACTGCGGATGAAAGATCAAATAGAAGAAAGATCCTCGCAGTTAGTACGTAACTTAAGCAGTTGCGAAAAGAAAGCCTGAAAAGCCTGTATGTTAGCTCTGTTACGACGTGACGTCAATCACTAGTTTCGCGGGTTCTCCATTCCTCAGTTGTGTTTTCGTGTTCACAGGAGGAAAACTGTGTGGACGATATAATGGCTGGGATTGTTGAATGCTCAGAATGAAACAACGGAAAAATAGAGAAACCGCGAAAGTAGCGATCCTGTATTGACTTAGTTACAGCTATACTTTGCCCAATCTCAAATCTTGCGCGGTTTTGTATTCCACCGAAAGTGAAATTTGACCCTTTTATTTATATACCTCAAACGCTGGAAAGAAAAGTTGAAGATTTGATCAAGCAAATATATAATAATTCTGTCACATACACTTTAATCATTTTTAACAGTAACTGCACTTTACCTTTTCCTCCAAAAGTTTTCGAGGGTATGGAAATACTCGCCCATCCTTCCTTAACGGAATATTCTGTCTCATTTACAGAGAAAACGGCGGCATCCATATTATCCGTTGGTACTTTCTGGATCTTCATTGCTATGAAGTAAATTAGAAAATGACGTGTTCTGTTAACTTCAAATTTCGCCACACTGTCGCGTACTACGAAGGTGGAAAAGACACTGCTTTAGCGGTGCCTCCTGCATAGCCAACTATATCGAGCAACCCTTGTTTTTAACTTCCATTTCTTCCGTTGGAACTGTTACGTGAAAAGCAAGATTCATTGAGCTTTCAAAAAACATTTACTCGCTTCAGTCTATAGTTATATGCAGTCTTAGGCACTGAAAGGAAACGTCCCAGTCGGTTTTCATTTCAATAATAGTTTAGTTAATTGAGGTACTGGTTATGAAACATTGCCATGAAAACAATCAATGCTGTAATTTATCTTGGAAGGCCCGCGACCGTGCACAATCCTTTGTTTTAACGTTCACACTACAGTTGAACATCTTAACGGGAACGTGTTTATTGGTCAGCTGCTCCAACGCTTTTAAAATCTATTGTGGTTTGTACACTGTCAAGGCCAAAAATGCTACCAAAAACATATACCAGAGAACTTTGTTAGTCTTCATAACCATTTTCTCTTATTAACTATGACAAAAGTAACCAGGAGAAAATAAGGGGATAGAGAGGAAAACTAGGGGAGTTGGTTGGGATATGTGAATTTCACTTGATTTATTTTTAGACATTAAAACCCTCAGTGTGACGTCAGGAGAAGTCATCGGAGCGTGCCAATGTCGCAATGTGTTATGGCGGTTGTTGAATATTCAGTATGGCTTTCCTTAGTGGCATTTACCGGTCTAGATACGTTTGCGGACGTCTTGGGAAACAGGCTTCGTATTCACGACGTCTAAAAATAACTTAAGTGAAATTCACATATCCCAAGGACTATACTGGGAGTCTCCCTTTCTGTCCGCTTAATTTCTCGTGAAGTTACTCATTCAAAAATGTTTCGGTTAAACTAAGGTATGAATCGACTGCGACGACATGTGAGATTGGCGACTGTGAAATGGAATGAAATTTTCAAAATTGGCCATCCTTAGCCTTCTTGATTCTTTCTAACTTTATTGTAAATAGTCCACAAATATAAGTGCAAAATTAAATCGAAAATAACGTTGTTAAGTTTATGGATGAAAGTAACATGAAAGTAACGAACGTTTGACAAAATGCAAAGGTATGGTTAGCGAAACGTGTTGCACAGAGATGACCCATCATACATTTGGCAATTTGGTGAGTTACGTGTCAGCGATGATGATGTTAGCTGAAGGAATATTCCCTTCACTTATTGTGGACACTTAACGTAAAATTATATATACATAAAATTATATTCAACATTTAGTAAATTAACATTTGAAAGTAGCTAATTTCTTCCCTCGAACTACTCCTTTATCTTACTAATCAATCTAATGCTCACTCACCATAGTGTTCTTTGGAAATGACTTCGCTTTCGTTTGCTTTGTAATGAATCTTGCCGTACGTTATCGCGAATGACTCCAATTCCTGAGTAGCTAACAGTACGTTAATGTCGATGGACTGTACTTTTTGCAATTCTTTGAAAAAATTTCTGGTTGTGTCAGTTGCATTCTGTAAGAAAAAAAAAATGCAGGTGAGGGAGAAGTTTTAAGTCGCATTTCTGGCGGTCTCGTTGAATTCGGTTAAAGTTATAGTTCAGACGCTGTACTTCACATAAGCCGAATCGAATTCTATGAATTTTAAAAGTTCATGTGAAGTACGGTGTCTGAATCAATTCAGAACGGCCGATCTAATTCGGATCGTCTCAGCAATTTTTCCTGCCAGTCTCAGCCTGAAATAACGTCTGTGGACCGGCTTTGATCACTTAGCTTACTGGTGCGACAGCGACATGATATTTCAGGCGCTTTGTTCATGGTTCGTAGTCACGCTCTATGACTGCGGTGAAGTACGGCGTCTGAATCGAGCCATAAGACTTTTCAAAAAACGTGTATCATCTATTTTTTGTGTAACTATTGGCCTAATTTAACTGATAAGGTGACGAGATCTGCTCCAAGAGATCTGAGATTGTACACGAGCTGATTTCATGTTCCCTTACCTGCAAAGAGCCTTTTTTCGAGGCGTTGATAGCTTTCATCGCTTCCATGAAACGATTCAACTACAAAAACAAAACAAAGTCTTATGAATCCGCTCTATATGATGATTAAGCCTGGGGGCCTTGTGCTCCCTGGTGGATCTTTGTCGAGCAGAAGTCGAGGTAAATCGTTACTCAGCGGGGGTGAATAATTTTTTGTAGTATAATTTTCTGAGGTGAATATTAATTCTTTGTGAAGCTGTTCACGATATTAGTCCTGGCAGAAATCGTCTGGACGAGTGGCATTTTTGAAAAAAAAAAAAAAAAAAGTGAAGAAGCAATCTGGCAGATTCTAATGGCTTAACGATTTTTGTAAACCAGAAATTATGTAAGTTATTTAGATAAATTCTCAATGGATATTCTAAATACCCGCAGCTTAGTAAGAGGGTAGAAATGATCCCAAGACTGCCCACTATATTACTTGGAGCACCTTGAAATTCTGAGCACGCGGCGAGTAGAACTAAAAGACTGACGAAACTACTGAAAATTGACCATAATTACAGTAATAATTTTTAACCCAAATGGTCAAAGCTAGGAGGTCTTCATATCTAGTGTCTTATAACAAAGAAATATCAGAATACCTTGTTTTTAGCGCTCAGTTGGTTCTTTCTTTTGGAAGCTCCTGTGATAGAGGCTTTAACACCAGCAGTAGATAATGTCAACGTCTGTTTTACATCAGTCACAGCTGTTGTGAATACAGTGCTTGACAAGACTGTGTTAGCAGATAACGTGCTTGCTAATGATGGAGTAATTAATCCAAAACTCTTCACTGGTGTTGTTGTAGTTGTTGCTGTTCCTGTTGTTGTTGTACTCGTTGCTATTGCTGCTGTTGCTGTTGGTGCTGCTGCTATTGTTGTTGTCGTTGCTGTTGCTGCTGTTGTTTCTCTTGGTGCTGTTGTTGTTGTTGTTGTCTTTGCTGTTGTCGCTGTTGCTGTTGCTGCTGTTGTTGTTACTGCTGCTGCCGCTATTGTTGTAGTCGTTGCTGTTCCTGTTGTTGTTGTTGTTGTTGTTGTTGTTGTCTTTGCTGTTAGTGCTTTTATTGTTGTTGCTGCTGCTGCTGCTATTGTTGTTGTCGTTGCTGTTGCTGCCGTTGTTTCTCTTGGCGTTGCTGTTGTTGTTGTTGTTGTCTTTGGTGATACTGTTGTGGCTGCTTCTGACGCCGTTGTTGTGATTAATAACGTAGCAACTGTTTCTTTTCTTGCGTTACTTGTGATCAATCCAGAATTTGTCGGCGACGCTTGCACTGTCCTCACCGTGGTTTCCGGCTGAGTAGAAACTGCTTTAGTGTCCGTAAATGCTGATGTGTACGACTCTAGAGTTCCTATGAGAAGGTTATTGGAAAAGGTTAACAAAAAAATAAACTATTTTCGAGTTGTCGAGTTGCCCTTTATTCTAAAGTTTTGTAGTAAATCAAACAAAAACCATTTGAAATAATTTAGCAAATGAAGATAAAAGAATGATAGTCTTAACTAGTTGCCTTAACTTATTTTAATAGAGAAATAAAATAACATATTTTTTGTACTATCGGAGATAATTTGAGTTAAGGGCCAAGAGTATTCTTGGATGTGCTGCTAGCTGTTTGAAAATTAGGCGCCTTTTTGTAGATATATGACTTTGCTTGCCTACTCTTGAAATCACTTCACTTGATCATTCCATTAATGTGATATATGCTATATTTTGTACGACAATAGGGCAACAAATAAGGATTTCCAGACCAATAAAAATTGTCTCAATTTATAGTCTATTTAACGCCAAAATGCCTCAGAACCTATGTCCGTCATGAAAGATGAACAATAAAACACATTTTACAGTTTGCGCGTAGTAACCTGGCCCTTGTGTGAAAGCGAGGATGGAATTAACTTTGTTTTGGTACAAACCTCAGTCCTTTTGATATGTAAATACCAACTAGTTAACATAAGAAAAACATGATTTCCGCATGAAAAACCAGTAAAGATTGTATCAAAGCAAAGTCAACTCCAGTCTCCCCTCCATCAATAAGTACAGGGCCGGGTTGTTCGAAAGCGGATTAACGCTAATGTTTTTGTAAGCTAATTTGAAGCTAATGGTAAAGTAAAATCTAAGTTTAAACTGAGGAAAAAGATAATTTTAAAGAATCTTTATTGATTAGTAAATATACTCGAGTTCACGTTAACCCAGGATTAGCTTAATCGGGCTTTGAACAACTGGATTCAAATATTCTAAAATAGACGCTGTAAAACATTTTTAACCGACGTTTCGGCAATGCTGCCTTCTTCAGAATACAAAACTATAGTACAGTATAGCTTTGTACTCTGAAGAAGGCAGCATTGCCGAAACGTCGGTTTAAAATATCTTACAGCGTCTATTTTAGAATATTTGAATTCACATTTATTAACTACGCTGCGCAGTATTACAATCTTTGAACAACTGGGCCCAGAACTGTAAAGTGGGGTATTTTAGTAAATAAAAAATAAAATGCTTATTGCATGACTAAGGTCCTCATTTAACGTACAGTCAAACCCTTATTAAGCGGGTCCCCTATCAAGAGGCCAGTTATCAAAGTCCAGGAACTTTTACCAGTTTAATACTGTATACAAGACCCCAGTTAAACGGCCATCTCTATCAAGCGGCCGCGGCCACCTTTTAGCCGTCCCGATGAGGGTTCTCCTATTGTTTGTACCACTTTTTAGCGACCACTAAGAATTTAATGCACGTAGTTTGGCCTTCTTTTAAAAAAGCGGATGACGGATAAGAGTTCGGAATCGGAGGTTGCATCCGTTAAAAACATTCAAATACATTTAAATTATCGTCGCAAAATCAAATGATCCAATTTACTCGTTGAAGCTGACGAACCCTTCTTAAGCGGCCAACCCCTGTATATTAAGCAGCCAGTTGCCATTTCCCCGAGGGTGGCAGCTTAATATATAGGTGTTCAACTGTATTTTTCTAATCTATTTAACAATTAGATTATGAGCTCGAGATTTCTATCGCATGATAGCTGATGAGGGCGCAGCCCAAATCAGCTATCACGCATAAAAATCGAGAGCGAATAATCTAATTGTTTTAGTATAAATCTACTGGTCGTTCAAAACTAAACAAGTAAAATATCTATATCCTTATCGCAGACACTTCGAAAACGCGAGGAAGCGGCCGCCATTTTGTTGAAAATCGCTAATCATTATCTATCACAGAATAGAGAGCGAGGAGCGTAGCCAATCAGAGAACGGCATTCGTGATAGAACACTAGTAGATTTATACTAATTTCTATTAGTTATTCAACATTTTACACAAACCTTCTTCGCAGATGTATTTGTATTTTTCAGGTTTATTGCATTCCTTTTCTTCCAATGTGTTTTCGTTCTTTTGAACCAAAAAGCAGCGCCATTGTCCTGATTTTCCCGATATTGGTGCAAACGTGGGATCGATATTCACCGAGTGGTCTTCTGTTTGATCCCAGAAATACCCCTTGTTCTTTTTCCAGCTACAAAAAAATACAGAAAGTTCAGTCTGTATTATCAAATGTTTATGACGTTATTCTCGTAACGCTCTGATTTACTGCGTGGCGGTTGTAAACCTAGGATACGGCTTCTGTAACGGAAATGGACAAAGGTTTATGCGAACAGACCAGTGCATTATGTTAATCCATTAATTTCCAGCGATTTACACAAAAAGCATATTTTTAGCAGGAGATGGGATTTTATGCTCGTCACTTAAGGACGTTGCCTACTTTTGTTACTGCGCATACGTTCTGCGAATCTCGAGATACTCGGGTTTCCTATGGGTGGTGCTTACTAATACAGGGATATTTTAGCGCAGTTTGAAACTATTCGGAGAAAGCAGAACTTAACAAGTGCTCTTGGTATCGAAAAAGAAAAGTAGGGGTAACAATGCATTTTTCAGAGATAATAAAGCTTCAATTTGACAAAAAAAAAAAACCCCGCCATACATTGCATTGCTTTTTACTGTTTTTTACTCTAAAAGATGCATAGTTACCCCCAATTTTCTTTTTGGATTTCAATAGCCCTTGCTAAGATTTGCTTTTCCCGCATAGTAAAAACCCACACAAAAATACTTCCTTATTAGTAGGCACCGTCCTTAAACAAATTTCGACCTAATCTTCTAAAACGTGCTTTGCAATGTAGAAAACTGGCATTTCCTCAGTCTAATTAAGGTAAGGACCATTTCTAGCTGTAAACCTGTAATTTGCTCAGTGCTCGCTCGCTACGCCCTTAGCTTATCGGGTAAGTTAGACGTTACGTAAATATGCATAAAGCGCGCACTGTCGCGGTACGACTGTTATCTTAATAACCTTTAATTACACGCATGTTCACGGTTTGAATGTTTTCCCCCCACAACGTTTGGAAAAGGTGAGGAGCTACTCATGTAGTTGTAACAGACACTTAAACGTTAATATAATGGGTATCGTATAGAGTGTGTGCACGGCGGCCATGTTGGAGGACTAAAACAATAGAAGATGTTTGCATAAAAATAGAATATATTTCCCAAAGGAAAATCATTGTATTGTTTTGGTTCTCCAACATGGCCGTCGTGCACACACTCTATACCTCCAGTCTACGAGCCACGAGCATGAGACCCGCCTGATTACAAGCCGACCCTCCCCTCCCCTAAACATGAGACCCTAAGTCTCATGCGCCAAAAACTCTTCCGACCAATGGGCGAGCTCGACGGTGCCTCTTTTTGCCACTGTTCATATACTTTCAGCACATCTCAGGGTGTGCCTACTTATTCAAAGGTATCTTTTCTCGGCATATGACTACGCAGGAAAAGAAGGTTATAGCAACGGCTATTGAAATCCAAAAAGAAAATATGAGGTAACGATGCATTTTTCAGAGATAATCTAACTTCATTTTGCAGAAAAAGTCTCTGCCCTATTATGTATTTTAAGAGTTCTTAAAATTATTGTTGCTTTAAATTATCGCTTAAAAATGTGTGGTTACCCCCAATTTTCTTTTTGGATTCCAACACCCCTCGCTTAGATCTACTTTCCTGCATATTTAATATATATATTTAGCCAAGCCTAAAAGCGGACCTCCAATTTTTTTCATAGCATTTATAGAAATCTGCTTTTCGTCTGAGCGTAGTAACCTTACCAGTTTCTCATTCTTTCTACAGTTATATATATTTTTAGTGCATATGAAGCAAACTTCCCATCGCCAATAACAAGAATAATGTCATACAGAAGGCAAAATGATTTAATGCTGATTTGTTGTAACAGAAGGCATTGTTTCCTTAATTTTCCTTTCACCGCGGTAAGGAGGAGGTGATCTTTGCGCTTGCGCCCCAGTCTCGTCCCCAGAGCCCCAGCGCGTCAAACATGGCGGCGGAAGGGGCGAATTTAGTTGCCTTTGGCTCTTTGCTAAGTTGAAGAAGAAGAAGAAGTTTTCTAGTTTGGAAGCGATCGAAGTTTTCCTACGCCTCATATTATTTTTCCTGCGTGACTGTGTGAAAAATGTTCCGTTCTACAGCAAATTTGTTGGGCTGAAGGAAAATTTTTAGTTTGATAAATGTCAAAAGTAGATGGGGTTTTGCTGTGTCGGTGGAAGGCGAAAGGTCCGACGGCTCTGTCAATCAAGGAGGTAAGATAACTTCCAATCTTTATGTATGGATGCACATCTTTGTACTGTTGGATGTGTGTGTTTTTTTTTTCTGAAGGAAGAGCAATTTTCTAAAAAAATCTTCGATCTTTAATCAAGATAATGTTAAAATGGCAAGCTAATACGACAATAGTAGGCCAGTGTTGTTATATGAATTGATGTGGTCGGTAACATAATATGCAGAATACTAAGAGATCGTTTCAAACTGCGGGCCAATTGAAAATCGAGTCATTAATGGAGATTTACAAAATATTTTAGATTTCATCGTTTTCCACTCAAATTGAGTGATTTTTTTTTTTTTTTTGATGTTCAGGTTCTATTTGAGGGAGATGCACATCGGAGATGTTTGAATACAGGAGAAATATTTCAAGTCAAGTTAGCTTTGGGTCATTTTTCTATTTTCTAATACTGTACTTGTAGCTGATTAATTCAATAAATTAGATTAAAAAGCTCATTTTTTTTAAATTTGTTTTTCCCAGGTTGATAGCTATTCTTGTACACATGAAGTTGTTTTTTTGTTTTTGTTTTTGTCTGTATAAACTCAAATTAGGTGCTCAGTTCCATGCCTTTGATATTGATTTAAGAGAGTCAAGATGTCTTTCTTGCTCTCAACTTATCTAAGAATGCATTATAATTTTCCCATTTGTTTTGGAAGGGATAGGAAAAACATGAACCTTTCATAACTTCCTGTCAATCACATTAATCCTTTTGTTTTGAGAGTGCAAAGTGATACTGTTTTCTTCAGGGAAACCACAGCAGTAATGCATGAGTCAACAACCCCCCCCCCCCCCCCCCACCGCGGGACAAGGTGGGGATCTGGAAAAAACCTTGCTCAAATCTTGAATAATATCCCCACCCCTCGGAATCCTTCATAAACTCAAAGCATTACCTAATACCCCACCCCTGGAGTTTTAGCTAAAACTGTGGGCCCCAAAATTATGTCAAGCACAAAATATGTAACACCTTGCACACCTTTTTACCTGTTTCCTACATGTAAATCCGCTAGCATAGGTGCGGTTTTACGTAATGTAAAATTTATTTTAGTCTTTTATGTAGGTATATATACAGGTCACTTATGTTGTATTGTAAAACTCCCTGACGAAGTGTGCGTTTGTCACACGAAACGTGTAGGACAAAATAAGTCGTTTACAACTGTAAGAGTTTGCAGACGTGCTGCTCACTAGTTTTATCTAAAAAATTCTTTGACATTGCAGTCTGTTCACAAATCCCCACCCCCTCGGGGCAGCTAAATCTACTAAACGCTTCCAATGCCCCACCGTCTCGGGCATGATTTTGTATCAAATCCCCTACTATTCCCTTGTAATCCCCACCTTGTTCTGGGGTGGGAGGGTCAGGGTTTTCGTTGACTTGTGCATAATTGTCTGGCTCTTATTCTTGATATTGCAAAGTCAACATGACAATCACTTGTGCCTTTTGCTACTTTATATACAGTCATTTCAACTAACGTTGTCGGTTCAAAGCATAAAGCTAAAAGACAAGACCGAAAGTTTACGTGGGATTTTTATGAATAAATAATTCATCAAAATCAGTCATGCCTAGAGAAAACAATAGGTTGTGATTAGCAGTACAATGACCTGCACATGCAGGGATGATTTTGATGAAATTATTCATAAAAAATAATCCCACAAAACATTGCGGTCTTGTCTTTTAGCTTTTTTATTTTGATATGAAAACTAGTAATGATCAAAACTGGATTAGAGAGTGCATTTGTTGACCTCAATCCTTAGGTTCTCTCTCCTTTGCCAAGTTGGTGATGATATCATCTGCCCCTGCAAAATCTGCAGGGGGTGCCCATATACATGTCCTGAGATCCTTTCATTCATGGCAATCAAGGTTGACTCCAATCTGTGTAAGGAGTGCGTTCTTTTGATGTAATTGTTGAATGCAATAAATTTATTCAACAGAAAAAAAAGTTTTTGCAGTCCCTAGCCATCTGTAGCTGGTTTTTAAAGTTAGTAAATTGCTTGACATAAAATCAAATGTGCAGTTCCAGAAAATATCCATACTCCCCCCACGGAAGGTCTTTTGTTTTGCACCCCTGCTCCCCCTAGGAAATTCCAGTTTAGCTTCATACTTTGCTTCTAAAATTTTGACTTTTAAGACCCCCCTCCCCCTAGGAATTTCCAATGACCTTCTGTGGGGTGGGTGTGGATTTTTTCTGGAACTGCACAATAACACTTGGGTAATTAAATCCTCAACTGTCCCTGTCAAAATCTTTACCAAAAAAATCCATCATGCAGTTAAGGGGTCAGTTATCCCCAGCAGTTTTTTTACACGTTGCTACATGAGAATTCACTTGGAGTAAAGTAAAAAAAAAAAACACAACAATTAAGGGATAATCAAATTTTGTGCTGTGCAGTGCTGATGCAACTGGGGAATTAGAGAATTATCTCTGGAGTGTAAATTTCTGTGTGTGAAGGAAACCACTTAATAAATTTTGCATTGCCCTGGTGAGTACATTTGGTCAATCAGTGATCAAAATCCTGGGGTAGTGGGTTTGAATCCTGCCAAGATCAAAGAGTTTTTCTTTAACTTGCATGGACCACATTTCCTTACTGAGGTAATACTGAGATGAAAATTTAACGGTTTCCATCACCACAAAATTTACACCGCAGATTTTATTCTCTGGTTTCTCAATTTAGGTACAGACCTTGCTGTCCTTAAAAGCAAAATCCCAATTGAAGAAGTCATTAAACACTACCCTGCTGCAGCCTCATCACTCAATCCAGCTTATGGATAGCACCTCATCTGAGAAGTCACATTCATTTTTACACAGCAAGATACCTACCATGTATCATGTAATAAGCATTCGGTAAAAATATTCCTTACTTTACTTTTCATCCTCTGGTTTTTCCGAGAAAAAAAAATGGTAGGTAGAAGAGAATGTAGGTATAGAGAGTTGAGTGTGCATACAACAGTCGTCTTCTGAATTCACAAAATGATGAACAACTAATACTTTGCTTGAAATATTGCAAATTGAAAGCATTTTATTACTTCATTCTTCAAAAAAATCAGTGGTTTAAACTGTTCTTATACAAATAAAGAAGAATTTGCATAAACGCAGTGGACAGAATGGAAAAGGAAAATAATATTAGTGTTTTTCCTTAATTGTTTCTGAAAAAGGTAAACCAGACTATGTTATAAGGTGTAGAAAACTGTAGCACTGGTTACTGACGTTACAAAACCCATGAAAAATAAACAGTTATTATAGGGTGATCAAAAGTAAGTAAAAGAAAACAATTGACTTGGGGTATAACATTTGTTATCATGAATGTAAATCACTACAGTGGAATACCAAAAATTGTTTTTAACCTCAAAGGGAAACATAATTTTGTTCCAAAAATAGGAGGTAAAAATCTGACTGAAGCAATCCAAAAGAATTTAAAACAACTATTAATTTGTTCAAAGAATTGGGAGTGTCAAATAACTGAGATGGCACTGTAAAAATTAATACCTGTACATATTTCATAATTCATTACTCACTACCAAGTTTTAAAGTTTTCTTTTAATTAAAAGAGATGGCTGATAGGAAGTTTGATGTTTTATCTTTAATCAACAGAAGCCAGGGTTTGGTTGCATTAAACATGGCCTGAATATCAGCCACCTCCTCTCCTCTCAATTGAATAGCTATAAGAATGATTGAGTACAGCGCTCTGTTGCTTATAAACACAGCTAGGCTCAGGCATCCTGTAGCCAATCTCTGTTGTACTCACCATGCTAGAGCAATAGCCCTACCTGGCCAACTAATCAAATCTTTACTCAGTGAATTTTCTTTTGAGTAATAATGAGATGCCCATTCTATTTGGCTTCTGCCATCATAAACATTTTCGAAAAGGTAGGAAATTTAATGCACAACTGGATCTATTGATTGGGAAAGTGCACAGAAACGTTCACACAAGAATGCATAATTTACAAGTTTATGTACTGCTTCAACAAGAACGTCCATTAACAAAGTGATTCTTGAGGCGTACAGTGTTTTCATCACATCTACAGGTATGGATCTGTGATGGTAGATAAAAAGCTTACATCAATTTCTTTTTTGTTACAATTTAAACAACAGGTCTTAAACTCTACCAGAAAAGGCTACACCCGCTGTGTGTGGCTTTTGTACCAAGGCAGTGGCAGATTCTAAAACAATCCAGAGGGAGGGTACAAAATTTATGCAGATGAGGGCCTATGATGATTTTTATTTTTTCCCTTTCATGTTTTGAAAGGCCCCCCTCCCCTTCCCCCACCTGATGATGTTCTAAATATTTTTTTTCTGGCACCCCCTCATGAGATATCCTGTAAGCCATTGTAAAATACCTTGCCCACTCCCTCTATCACCCTTTTTAACTTTAAAACCTCCTCTAAAATGGCTGATACAAGCATTTCTGGAGTATTAAAATTTTATTACATTTGCAAACTTATAATTAACTAATAAATTTCACTTTCAAAAATCCTTTACTAAAAATTAAAAGGATAAGGCTCAGATATTCACTGCATGACTCTAGAGAATGCAGTGGTGTTATGTTGTAAACCACATAATATAAATAGCTGTTTGCTTTGCCAAGGAATCATTCTAATATTCCTTCATGCAAATACTTACATCGATCTAGCCCCATATAACCTCCTTTTTTGAAAAAAAAATTTCACATCATACAAATTTGATTGTAACAAGATATCAATAGATTCTTTTTAAAATTCAATTCTTTTGGAGATGAAATCCAATAACGAACATTTTTTAATGTGGTCTTTATCATAAATACTGCATGCATGGACAGTATTTATGATGCAGTAATTACTAATTTTTTGAGATAATGCTGTTGTCAATTGCAAGTCAGGTTCAGAGATGCCAAATTGTCCAGAATTTGGAACTCTAATTACTGCATTAGGATTCATCGAGCACACAAAGACAGTGGCCAGGGGGAAGCTGAAAGGACTAATTCTACAGTTGGAGATGCCATTATCTATGGCAATTCTATAAAATGGGAAATTATATGTACTTCTCAGATTCCATGAAAAAACAGACAAAGGAATTTAGAAGATAACTGTGACTAGCTGACTATGAAAATCACAAACCTAAAGAATGGAGAGGAATGCATGTCCAGAGGCCCTTACCAAACCAATGATATGGTAATAATATGGGGAAAATGAGAGCCATATATGGCCCATATATGGAAAGTAACTGGGTATATTAAATCAAAATATGGGTTTTATAACAAGCATGTACTTTCAACTTACTCCAAGTATGGTGTTTATATGGACACAAAATTAAAGACATCAATAATGTGGGAATAACATGGTTGACTGATTCCCCATGTAATAACCACATTATCTTTCATTTTGAGATACAATGTATATAACAGTTATATGGATATAATATGAATGATAACTATAGTTATGTCATATGTGGAATTTATATGGCAGATGTACCCATGATCACTACATTACAAATATATCATGCCGATCACCTGGTGTCCATGCTAATCCCATATATGGGATTAAGACAACAAATTAATGCAATTTAGTGTCGGCTGAGGAGGATAAAAACCACACTCCCTCAAGCACATATTGAAAAAAGGATCAGCAATGCTTTGAATCATAATTTTTTCAAGCACAATGCTAGGTTTTACAACGAGTTAGAAACAAGAAATTTATATGGTGGAGTCACAACAACAATGCCGGTTGCTCATGACAAAGCGTTGCGCACTGACGATGCACCTGTTCCGTCAGATTACATTTTAAAGGGAATTTGTAACAGAAGGGGAGGAGCTACCATTATTTTTTTCTTCTTTTGTTAACAGAACCCGGCTAATCATGATTACATGAAAGCATCCAAAAGTTTAGAAAAACATGTCCCCGGCTATAATTATTTTTCTAAAATTTGTGACTATCACTATGATGTCGGAGAGTTATAACTGGAATTTGACAAAGACACCTGCAAGGTTAAGAAAGAGCAGCAATGCGCTTCATGTAAAAATCGTTGGCTGGCTCCACAATGGGCAGAATTCCACGCCCTTTCTCGGATAAAGAAAAATTAAGGTACGCGTACAAATTAAAGTGTTTTTGAATCTCCGGCTACTTCTTTAGATGGAACAGCACAACCAGTTGATGACTTAATGCCTAGAGCGCAAAAAAAAAATCCTTCAATAAAGGAAAGCTGAACACAGTGAAAAAAAATTACAGACTTTTCTTCAACAGTGTACCTTTGTGGTTTCTGAGGAGCTAGTTAAAATATACCTAGACAATTTAAAACATCTCCATTTCGATCTCCAATTAGATTTGCGAAATCAAGCAACCGTCGAGAAGCGACGAAACCGAGACCCAATATATTATTGGAAAGAGTTACTAGACCTTTATACTTCTATCTGGAGTTTTAAAATCTCTTTATGTTTTTGAACTTGACCCTTCAGTTGAGTTACTTGAAAAAACACTCCCTTCCACACACTGAGAAAAAGTTGAAAAATGAAAAGAATGGGCTAATTACCAGTCACCTACAAGAAGCAAAGGGACATGTTTTTGATGAAAATGAAATCATGTTTTGATGAAAATGAAATCACACTAGTTTTACACTCGCTTTTAACATTGTTTAAAAAGACTTAATTTCAGCTCAGTCAAAAATACTCCCACGTCTAAATCTTTGCCGTTATACCCTATTATTTTAAGTATTTGTGTTTGTTCTCTGTAGAGATTCTCCCAAATAAATGCTAAAATTAGAACTATATAAGCTTATGCCAGACAAACTTGTCAGTTTATATAAACTGTAAGTTTATGTCAACGACACTGAGTAGCGAGACGTTTGTTTGACTGACTATTTTACCTGAGAATAAAATTTCTTAAATGAAGCAAAATGGGATGAGATTAGAAAATAAAACTCCAAGGAAAATAACGAACATGGACCGAAAAAACGAGCTCAAAAGACTGCTGTAAAGTTAGCAGTAGCTATAAGTTAAATGAGTTGCATGGTCAACACTGCAAGAAAAACAATATCTTGCAAAACGGCAAAGTTTTGTCAACAAAAATATACTGTCACATAAATAGATATAAATATACTCGCCTCTTTGGAGAATAAACAGTCCTTTTGTTCCATTGCTGATTTTTTCGTTCGTTTTAAAACGTTAAGTGGGCGAAACGTTTCACTTCAAGAGGAAAAAGCCAACGTTTCGTCGTGTCGGAACAGAGTATAAAAATGATTTCCCTTCGGCCGCTCTTCATGATGTGGCGATTCCGCCGCTAGTCGCCTTGCTCTTTTTCCCACTGATGGAAGGCAAAATTGGACGAGATTAGAATATAACTCCAAGGGAAATAATGAACATGGACCAATAAAATTACCTCAAAAGACTACTCTGGAGTTAGCAGTAACTTATTTTATAGTTTATAAGCTTATAAACTGCGTGTCAACACTGCAAGGAATCAATATCTTGCAAAACAGCAAACCAGGAAAGTTTTGTCAACAAAATCACACGAATATACTCGCCTCTTCTGAGAATAACCAGTGCTTCTATTCCATTGCTGATTTTTTCGTTTGTTTTACAACGTTAAGTGACCGAAACGCTCCACTTCAAGAGGAAAAATCCAACGTTTCGGCGCGCCAGATCGGAGTAAAAATGTTCGGCTGCCGGTGACGCTAAATGGGGTAAGGGTGGAACGGCGAAATTGGGAATGGCGGAAAATCACCCCAAATTCTAAAGCAAGGAAAGGCGGAAAATCACCCCATTAGAAAATAAAACTCCCAGGGAAATAATCAACATGCACCGAAAAAAATGATCTCAAAAGACTCCTCTGAAGTTAGCGGTATTTAGCAGCTTCAGCTTAAATTAAACGGCGTGTTAACACTGCAAGAAATCAGGGGCAAGAAATCAAGATCTTGCAAGAGAGCAAACCAGCAAAGTTTTGTCAACAAAATTACATGAATATACTCGCCTCTCCGGACAATAACAAGTCCTATTTATTCCATAGCTAACTTTTTTCGTTTGTTTTACAACGTCAAGTGAGCGAAACGTTTCACGTAAAGAGCAAAAATCCAGGTTTCGTCACGCAGGATCGGAGTAAAATGGTTTCACTTCAAGATTCTGCCAGTCGATTTGTTTCTCCCGCCGCTAGACGTCTTGCTGTTTCTCCCGCTGTCGGTCACATAAATTGACTTTGTATTTTGTTCTCTTCAAAAGATCTTTTTGTTTTCTTAATTAAAGCAGTTGGCGATGCAACTTCCCGCCAAACAAACGCGGGTTGCAGCACGGCTTCACACATCTAAGTTTTCCTGTGGCTGCGTACGGGCGTACGTACGGGCGTACGGATGGACAAAAGTGACGTCATAACCAAACCAAAATTTCTCGCATTCACGGGTTACCAAATTCTCTTAGCTATGGGGCTCCGCACGCACGCCTCCGGCGTGCGGAGCTCCGCTATTAATTGGGCAAAAAGATAACTTCGAATTAGCAGGCACCGTCCTTCCGAAAAGGAATTTCAAAGTCATGCCGAATTCACGATCTATTGCCTGTCCCTTTACATTATAATTACTATTTGACACAGCCTTTAACTTTTCCTCTTTTTCAGTGCCGCACTAAATGATTTTCATAGTGATAATTAATTATAGACTTTTTCTAGCTTTTATTCATTTTATATCTGTGTTGCATAATAATATCGTAGTTTTTGACCCTTTTAGCTTTTACTTTTACTATGTACGTTTTATTATAATTTTGTAAACTTACGTTTTTCGATTTTTTTTGCCAGTCAGGTAAATAAAGTTATTACTACAAGAATGATGTATTATTTAGTGAATAACACAGGCATACTCGGAAAAAGAAATTCTAAGTGCTCCTATCAGAAGTCGAACTTAAGACCTTCTTCTTATTATTATTACAGTTATTGGGATCGATCAAACTCACCTGAGTCCAGTCCAATATTTGTTCCCTGAATCTATTACTTCTTTTACCTTTGCAAGAGTGTAGTTGTTGTTGATCCTTGCCACTCGTTGGCCGGGACACTTATTTGTTAATTCCTTTCCCTTACATTCTTCAGGTTTTAGATGATAGGTCACACAAACGCACGTAGGCAACCCTGACAAAATAGAACAAAGCAGATGTCATAATTTAATAATGGGTAATATTGATCAGTCACTGATAAAAATGACAGCATCTTCACTGAGTAATCTTAAAACCAGCGCTCGTAAAATGTGTGATTCATTTGACCACTCATCAGTGTTGTCATTTTAATGAAAGAATTTGTGCCTTTTGAAATAAAAGCTTCGGTCGCGTTATCTTACTTTGTCTTAGAATTTATTTCTTTCTCGAAATGCGTTTTTCCTTAGGCAGTCTTTCTACAGAGAGTAATTTAGGAAATTTTAATAAAGTTCGGTCTTTGTTAATGATTGCAGCAAATTGACATAGAAAAGAGAATTTCCGTTCGTTAATACGCTGCCTGGCAGCATTTGAGCAAAATTTGTCTATTTGTTAGTGGACTGGGCTTTCTCTCAAATGCCTCAGCAAACACTGTACGTCTTTGTTAGAACTCTTTATGAAAACAGTGAAGTTAAAATATTTAATCAGAGGTTTGAATTTGCAGTCAATTAAATAACTATTTTTCGACTCTCACCCCTGTAACGCTTCAGCATAAATTTACAGAGTTTTCTATAACTGAGGCTTTTTATTTATTTCAAGTTATCATAAAAGAGATTTAGAATTATTTTTATGGAAAACATCAAACGGTAGAAATGACCACGCGGCCATATTTACCTGTATTTTCCGCTCGCTGTCTTCACTTTCTCAGTAAAATTGAGTAGTTTGGCGTTAGCGTCAAAGGCTAGAATTATTTGGCGTGATTCCCATCTGTGTACAATCTTTTTTTTTTTTTTTTTTCAAGAAAAACATAAACGTGAATCTCACGTTTGCCTTTTGCTATAAACGTGTTTCTAAATCCCTCCATTTTCTCACGTAAACGTCTCCAAAATAGAGACAAAAACTGACCAGAAAAAGGGTGGTTTAGAGTATCTAAATCCTATCAAATTCGTCCAAAATATGTAAGATATGTGGATATTTACATGTAGGTGTCACATTTAGGAACTGCAAACGTTTATCAAACAATAAGCAGGGTGTTTGGCCGGGCCGTAGGTAAACAGTTTTGTCAGTTCCAGCAGCTGTTGTTTATTATAATACGTACAAAATCACATTTTGAAAAACCTTGTTATCCACAGTTTCAAAGCTTGCCTTACAGATAATGTTTAGGACAGGACTGGAATTTAAATACATTTAAAATCTCAAAATCACAAAAAAAAAAAAAAAAAAAAAAAATACGAAACAGACTTTTCTGCAATGCCTGGTGTAGTTTTTATTTCAATCAGTCACCAAGAGGACGGAAAATTGAAAAATACGTGGGGAGAATTTCCACGATACAATGTACCTTTCATTTGAACAGTCAAACATTAGAAATTTAATCCAAAGAGTAACAGAAGAAAGCCAGCGACCGAGAGAGGGAAAGAAGTCAATTGAGAATTAGCAATACAAGGGGAAAAAACAAAAAAAAAAGAAAGTGGATTTAGAATTATATCTCAGTCAGGTAGCTTTGTGTTTGCTAACCATAAACAGTGTTCCTGAAAGTGTTTCGTACAGAATTTAGTTTGAAAATATCCGTCTCTCACTTATTCTTGGACGTTGTGAGCGCTATTTTCGGCAAGGGAATGAATCTGTAAAAATTCGCATTTTCCGAGTTATATTATAAGCGTAAAACCTATCTAACCAAGACATAAATAAATGTCTTTGTTTGCTTCATTTTGTGTAATTTTAACGTTGAAGTTAAGACTAGATAAGATAAGACTATGAAACCTGGAACAAAGCAGTATTTCTAAGGGTTTTGACTGAACTTGAAAGAGACAAAATAGTATAGCATAACACGACTAACTTACCTGCAATCAAGATTGAAAATCGCAGAAGGAAAGTGAGACTTCCCAGCCGGTTGCGGTCAGAAGATTTCATGCCAAAAGCAATTCCACAGCCGTCCAATATTAGTTTTAGGTCAAGCTGGTGTTAACTCTTATGACAAAACTGAGGTTATCAGAAGTCTCATTTTCATTTCGTGAAAAGAACCAGGCGTGCGGTTTCCCATTTGTTCAATCTAACAATTTCTTGGCAGCGTTTCAATTCTTACGTGCGCTTTGCCATTGCCTCAAGCGGAAATGTTTTCTTTAAGAAATGTAAATGTGATTGAGTTACAGATTGACAGGTTTTTGTTTAACCAGTGAATTTGCAATTGCAATAACGCACACTGTTTCACTACTTGAAATGGTTTAGCTAGCGATTCAGCTGAACACACTCATACACAATCGTACAGTTTGATTTCTCAGCACGATAAACTGGCAAGTTTACTTTTGTCGTCTTCCATTTGGCTTTTCGCTCTCTTTGGCGTCTTAAGTGGGACAATATTTTAAAGGGGCATTTTGAAGCCTAAAGAGGGAAAGACATTGATCACCTTAGCAACAAATAAGCCAAAAATATCAAGCATGGTTTAATAAACGCTGTAGTTCGACGTAAGATGGATTACAAATTAAAGTTAGATTTTAATTAGACAGGCACTGTAAAATTAATTTCTTTACAGGGAAAATATGTCTAAAGGATGGAACTCAATCGCTTAGAACGGACTGAGAGATTCCAAACTTGTTTTGTAAATTTAATTTCACTTCCGCGGAGCAAGCAATAATATCAAGTTTAAATTGTGCTTTGTCATTGAAGCTGTCGAATAGTGTGGCTTTTCATAAAAGTATAGGTACAAAATTGTATAATGAAAGACAAAGCAAAGTAATAAAATAAGCTTCAATGATCGTCTTAAAGAGCTTAAAGATGCCTATTGTAACTCAGTAAATATATGTTCTCCGGAAGACACTAAGAAGATATTACTAAAGTTACATTCGACATCAAAAGAATATGTAAAAACATTTCCTTGAAAATTTGATGAAGATTGTGAATTCGTTTTGAAGTCAATTTTCAAATTTCGCAAGTAACATGTTGCAAAACGTTGTTTATTTATTGATGTTTCTTAAACGAAATAAACCACACAATGAAGCAATACTTGCTGCCCTCAAATATACACAATTCGTGATGTTACGAATTATGTATATATTTGATCGTCATGGAATTAAAAAGTTGAGGGTCTGTTTACATGGAGGAAGAAAGATCCTAGCACTAGGAAGATCCGAGAAGGCGGAAGAACTTTTCGTTTGGTTTAGATGCAGAAATGTCGGTTGGAGTGGTTACCAGGTCGGAGAAGGAATAAAAGAAAACTTGTCCGCCTTTCATGGCTTTTAGCAGCCGAACGCTCGGCTACCGCCATAATTATTTGTTCTTTTTTGTCCCTAGTACTAGGATCTTCCGAGCGAAGGTTGTTTACATGGAGCTAGGATCTTCCTAGTACTAAGATCTCTCAGCTCGAGAGAGCCTATCCGACTCTAGGAAGATCCTAGCACCAGGGCCAAGCACAACTTTTTGCTTGTAAACGGAACGCGGAAAACATATGGCGCTAGGATGATCCGCCTTCTAGGATATTTCTAGTGCTAGGATCTTCCTTCCTTCATGTAAACAGCCCTTGAGTTGACCATGTAGCCACTTCGAGCACAGGTCACCCAGGCATAATATTTGCTGAATTTGCATATCAATTACTCGAAAAATGTAAGGGTCTGGGTGGTATGTCTGAAACTAGCAATTTGAGCAAGAGATGAAACTCAAGTTACTAAATTAAGTAAATAAAACATCACATGGTGTTGTTGGCTATCGTTCTATTGGGTTAAAACGCGTTTTCATGCAGTTTTGAGCCATTTCAACTCTGTGTTTCACACGTGTACATATTCTTTGAAACGGTTGGATAGAATTTGACTTAATTACATACAAGAGTTGGTTTCAACATAAGACTCGTTTCCAAACTGCCTCGAATTCTGCGATAAATCTCTTTTCTTATCCCATTTTTACTTCACGCCATAAGAAAAGCGTAACATACCAACTGTCGTTCTTAAAACCAATCGAGCATACCTTATCATTCTTGAGAACTAACAGCTCCTCAAAAATCGATTTTCTTGATGACGATATTTTACTTAAACTACCAGATTGCTCTTCACTTTTCCTTTCTTATTTAAATTTTGTAATCCCAGTGAGGTTTATATAACAATATTCCTAATTTTCGAGAAAAAACAACAACAACAACAACAACAAAACAAAAAAACAAAACAAATGTCCAGAAATGCACGCTAATGAGATTCATGAACTCAGTATGGTGGACATCACAAGGTGTCCCCTAACCTTAATTCTCACTAAAACACACATAATTCTGTCGAACATGAAGTCATATGAAAACGACAAAAAGGTCTGTTTTATATGAAGTACCCAAATTCAGCGTTAGGTGCATTTCTGGACATAGTGAAACGAACAACAACAACTGAAGGGTTCTAGTAGGTGTAGCAAATGACGCTATCAGGAAAATGGCCCATTGCTGATATCATAGTTACTGAATTAAAGGCAATGGTTATGAACAAGAGACTATGAGGTAAGAGAGCGAATCCCCCATACATGCCCCTCTTCCTATGAAAATTTTTTTCAATCTATTTTTGTTTGAGTTGCTATTTTAATGTCGACATCTTATTGGTCAGTTAGAGTGACGTCATTTAGTTTTAAACTCAATGGCGGATTATAATTTCCCAAAATAGCATGGCGCGAACTAAAAAAAGATTGAAAATAATTATCATGGGGCACAGGGATTCGCTCTCTTACCTCATAGTCTCTTGTTATGAAGCATGACAAACGTCTTCGTTATACATGTTTTTGTTAGCATTTTTGGCTTGACAATGCACAGACAACAATATATTTTGAAATTGGTTGGAGCAACTGACCAATAGAAACGTTAATGTTAAGATATTCAACTGTAGTGTGAACGTTAGAACAAAGGATTGTGCACGGTCGTGGCCCTTCCAACATGAATTTCAGCACCATTGTTGTCATGGCAAGGCTTCATAACCAGTCCCTCAATTGACTATGCTGATATGGAGTTCGTGAGTGACACGAGGGACCACATTGAGTTATCAACACTGGGAACCAGACTATGATCCCAGCAGAGAACTTGAGTTGTGGTGTGATGCATCACCATATGGACTGGGAGCAGTCCTCTCCCATGTCATTAATGGAGTTGAAAGTCCCATTTACCCTTCAAGGACTCTGTCATCAGCTTATCAAAACGATGCCCAGTTAGACAAAGATGCAGCTCACGAAGAGGGTCAATGGTTAGGGCATGTAACATTTTCTCTGGTGAAAGCTAGTCCTTTAAGCTGGTCTCTTAGATAACCTTTCGATGAAGAATAATCATTGACATGTACATAGAAGAACTCTTTGACCAAAGAATGTTTTGTTTTTATCTGATTAAAGTAACCTCCTCTGGACACATTCTCGTCCTCGTCTTCTCATTTTATATATTTAAATTTTAAGAGTCAATAGGACCGTTTACACGACATTATTATTTAGTAGTATCGCTAATCTCCGGTAATATAAATCTTATGAGAGAGTCATACATCGCTGTAAATTGATACAGTCTTGTATTTTCTTCTATTTCTGAAGGTTCTATTTGGCGAATTCGTTATGAAAGCCGATTTCTTAGTTTGACTTCTTATACAAACTCGAATCCAATTGAATTTGAAGTCCGGAAAAGAAGTGGTTAAGTGTAAAATCGCCTTTCCGGTGTTTGTACTTCCACGTATTTGTGTCAGTAATAAAACAAATTACGAGCTGTCTACGTTTGATGTTCCCTGGTGTTGAACCTGTCTACCTTTCAGTATTTTGGATGCGGCGATCTTAAAATACTTCCATATCAAGACTTAAGAAAAGCCTGCCTGCTGTGGTTTTGCACAAATTCAATGGTAAAAAGTCGTTGCTGTAGCATTAGTTTCATTTAGCTGTTCTTTCCTTGAAATCACCGAGAAATCCGCAATGAATACAGTCGAACCTGTATTAAGTGGTCACCCTTCGGGGAATGGCTAAGTGACCGCTTAATACAGGTTGCACAGAATACATCACTTACTTGGTTAAAAAAGTTCGGCGATAAAATAGTATGACAAAGGAGAGCATGGTACTGAAACGGACTAGTAAAACATTAGCGCCACGATTGTGCAGCTCATTAGAAACTCAATTGCCTGGCACGCTATTTATTACCATATTTAAGTGGTTTCCTTTGACAAAGTGACCGTTTAGAAACAAAAACAGAGACAGAAATAGAAACAGCTCGCTGGGACTTAGTATAGGGTGACCGCGACCGCTTAATAGAGGTGACCGTTTAATGCAGGTCAGGATTAAAGTAATTAAGGGAGGTAATTTTCGGGACTTTGACAACTGACTGCTTAATAGAGGGTGACCGCTTAATACGGTGCCGCTTAATACAGGTTCGACTGTAGATAGATAGTTTATTTAAAATTACCTTGCAGCCTAAAGTCTGAATTACGCAATTATTTGCGACGACAAGTATTAAAAATTAAACCCAATTACAGCAATATGATACAAAGGATCCAAATAATAGAAAATTGTCAATAGGTCATATCAAAGATGCGTATATTAAACTAAAACTAGAAACCACAGCCCTTATAAAGTTTAGCTAAATTTCAGTTGAGCTGTAATTGTAAAGAGCGATTGAACATCGCTGGAAATTGCGCTATATAAATAAAGTATTATTATTATTATTATTATTATTATTATTATTATTATTATTATCATTATTATTATTATTGTTATCATTATTATTATTATTATTATTATTATTATTATTATTATTATTATTATTATTATTATTATTATGACAGTTGTAAAAAAGTATGTATGCCATAAGATTAAGCGTGGCCCAAACTACGTGTAGGAATAGCGAATCCCTCTAGACTTTGTACAAAATATATAATAAAGGCTAAATAAATAAATAAAACTTAGTGACTAACAATCTCTAAAAATCATGAATGTGAGTTCCTTAAAAATGTCGTCATCATTTCAAAAGTCCATGATATGTTCTTGATATGTGTACGAATACAGAATCTCTGTAGACTCTTTAAAAGATATATAATTACAACTAAATAACTAAATAAAACTAAGCAACTAGTAACCCCTAAAAATCATGAAAGTGAGTTCCTTAACTATCTAGTCATAATTTTAAAAGTTCTTGATATGTTCAATGAGTTATTATTATTATTATTATTATTGTTATTATTATTCAACAGAAACCACAACCCAGATAAAGTTTAGCTAAATTTCAAGTTAAATTTCCTCGAATAGGTATTCGTTGTATTTCTGTTCGAAAATGTAAAACAAACATATAACCTGATCATTTCTAAAAGGACGTTTAGTTTGCATTCCACCTCCCTTGTCTCTACTATAAACATGAAACCATTACAACGTGGTCCATCAACCTTTAGATCACGTGAAAATCAAGCGTCTACAGGAGTTATGCTTCTCTGCTGGCGCAAAACAAGTGGATTGTCGAATCCACTCCCTGGTCTGGAAATGGTTTCGTTTCTTTTGTTGTCCAACTCGTATGTGTCACTAATTATCACTTTGTTTGTCCACACGCTGCTTGAGTGTTGAAGGTGGCGGGAAGATGCGATGCTTCTCGACATTTTCCACTTTTGAATTTTGCGATCGAATTCTGTGTGTACGTCGCCATTTCTAAGAACGTGGAGTATGAAGATGAAAAAGCCCTGAGGGAAAATAACAGTGGAAAATATATTACGCAGCATTGATAAATTTTACCTCTATCTACATCTCTAATTGTCTTTGGTGTTTTTAGTGAATAATAAGGTTTTCATGGACCTTGAAAATTTTGTTCTTAGTTGGCAAAGTGTAATGTCCTTTCACGGCGGCCATCTTGGAAGGGGATATTGTGAATTCAGATTTTGCTTAAATTTATAAGTAGGATCCAATCCCGCCCCTTATTTTAATAAAAGCGCCCTTCTTTTATAACCCTCCACCTTTTCTTCTCTTAAAGGTTGGGGTTAAATTAGCCCAACCCCTCCCCCGGGAGATAAATATACTTTTTGACTTGGCGTATGAGCCTTATAGTATCTAGGAAAGTTCCTGACTGTACCTGTAGTGAGTTGAGAATGGTGAAGATGTACTGGAATACAAGACCAGCATCCGTCACGCTCAGAATACCAAACACCCAGGTCATTCCAAGAAGAGGGAAGAGAACTACGCATGCCTTGGCACCTTGTCTTATTCTTTTCAGCTCAGATGTCTTAGCGCTTTGCATCTTGAGGATTTCTCGGACCACTATACTAAGGATCACGGCGTTTATCTGAGAATAGTAATTGCGGTTATTAAGTCGACTACGTTCTGATGGAAACACTATGTCTAGAGTTTCATTTTTTTTGGTATGAAACTGATAAGCGGCTGGTGGAAATAAAAAAAATCCTCTGGCCAAAATAGGAAAACATAATATTCCAACGGGTTAATATTGCTAAGCAGGTAGAGAGAAAAAAAAATTAAGTCGTTTTTCTCGTTCCTTTTTGTTTCAGAATGAAAGAAAGCAAATCTTACCAAGCAAACAAGAAGAACGGGTGTAACAAATGTCCAGACAAGGTTATTGGTGAAGGAAACCCAGCAACTAGAGAAGACCGAAAGAACAAGATAATGTTTATTACAATAAGGCCATTAACATGCAGGTTCAGGTAGGCCTTTTACAAGTTACAAATACCAGAACTAAAAAGTGTTGCATATAGTTACTTAGAAACAAGCAAAAGGCGTTGAAACGCTCTCAGAAAATAGAATAATTCCAAAGCGATCGCGTTTTGTAGAAATAATCCTAATTTACTCACAAGTCGCCATGCACATAACTGTGTAGACCGCCATCTTGATTAGACGCAATGACCATCGATAGCGCCACAATCACAGCAGGAAGGCCTTTGGTGAGAAAAGTTGAGTTAAGGATGAGTGAGAGAGGAAATTAAAGTAATTTAATTTGAAGGAAACCGGTAATTGACATAACACTTACCCCAAGAAACTGCATAAAATAACCGCATTCTGATTACGGTATTAAAAACTTTGACCACCATCAGGTACAAATAAACTCCTTCAAATAACATCCAGGCAAATCCAACCAGATAGAAAAAATGGATTACTGCTGCTACGAAGACACATACATCCTGTGAAAGACAACGATACATAGCTGATTAGCTGCTAGTTCACTTGACAAATTTCGACAAGGGGTTGAGTTCTAGTCATGCAAGAGTATTGAATTAAACTTTTACAGTTAATCTACGTCACGCGTGACCGATATTTTTGAAATTTGAACGGATTTTTGAAATTTACATGTCAGTTTTGAACATCGCCAGCGCAATTTCAGAGTCCTGTAGAAATTTCTCTTATTTATTGACGGTATAAAGCTAATTATTTTGTTTTCATTACAGCGTATTAAGCACAGATGTTTCCGGAATATTTTGATTTTTTTTTTCAGTTAATGCGTCTTTTTCGGAAAGATGACCAGAGAAATCTTTAAGATTCCATTCAAATGCCGGACATTACAAACAGGAATTCGAATGTTCATTTCATTCTCGGAAGTACTGGTCATGCGTGAGGTAGGTTGACTGTAACTTTCAAAAACTACGTTTATGTACTTGTCATAGAACTTAATATCTTAATATAATAATATTTAATATATTAACGACATCCAAAATTGTCGATGAAAAATTGTGGAAGGCGGACGGGCGGACGGACGGACGGACGGAGGATGGTGGATGGAGGTGACCAATGCTCGCCTCCCACCAGTGTGGCTCGGGTTCGATTCCCGGACTTGGCGTTATATGTGTGATGAGTTTTTGTGTCGGTTCTCGTCTTGGCTCCGAGAGGTTTTTCTCCCAGTTCTCCGGCTTTCCCCTCTCCTCTAAAACCAACATTTCCAAATTCCAATTTGATCTGGAATCTAATGGTTTGTCAGCCGTAACAGTTAAGTGTCACCCTCGTTAAACAAAGATAATTTATTTTATTTATTTATGGCAGACGGAAACCAGGCAGGAAACACCGAAACCAAGATTTGACACTACTACTTATGGCAAACATTCGTTAAGATAACTTGGTCCCAAACTGTGGCATAACTTATCCAGTAAGGAGAGACTTGCAAGCAATGTGAATACCTTTAAATCACAAATACGAAAGCGCGATTTGTCAAGCCTCTCAAAAGATGATTGCATCTATGCAATCCCTAGACTTGCTGTTTACAAAACTATTTTCTCCGTAAAGATATTTGCCCTCGATCTTTTGTCACTGTTTGATGTATTTAAGTAGACTTAGTCATATGTATATTTTTAGTCTTTTATAATTGTTATATTTTGTAGTTTTAGATTCTCAGTTACGCTTAGTTAGGTGCCCCCTATTAGCTGAGGGCTTACCCTCTGCTAGATATTTTATTGACACGTTAATTAATATAGTTTGTTCGTTCATTCATTCATTCATTCATTCATTCATTCGTTCGTTCGTTCGTTCGTCCGTCCGTCCGTCCGTCCGTCCGTCCGTCCGTCCGTCCGTCCGTCCGTTCGCTCGCTCGCTCGCTCGTTCGTTCGTTCGTTCGTTCGTTCGTTCGTTCGCTCGTTCGTTCGTTCGTTCGTTCGTTCGTTCGCTCGTTCGTTCGTTCGTTCATTCATTCATTCACAGCAGACGGAAGACGGTAGACGCCAGAGATGATGTTCATTGGATAACAAACAGAGCATTTAAAGCAAACTTAAAATTTTGATTGACTTCAAGTAAGCCGACTGAGTCATATATTCGTTGCCTAAACATTTTTGATCCTCAGGAACTTTTAAGTCTTACTAGGACAAAAAGTGTCTCTTTGATAACATGACCTTCTAAACTATGGAGCATTGCTGTGGCCTACCTTTGTTTCAGAGGCATCGATTCCAGAAAGGAAGGCAATTTGTGCGATGGCTATAGCAACTACAAGGTTGAGACGTATTTGAATTTGCTCTTGTTTTAAATTCCTGGATGCAAGAAAAAATAGCATCTTAGAGTTAGTTACAACGATGGACCTACTGCTTAAGGCAATCAGCAAGACTTTTCTGTCGTGCGGTTTGTTTTGTGCGACCGGATGTTTTATCGAAAAACCCGCTTATTGTTCACATGGCGAGTGTATGTCACCGGAATTGTGCTTCGTTCTGTAGTCAATGCTGGGCTAAATATATAACTGTTACTTAGTTTATATATGAAATGATTCTACAGCAACAGGGGGCGAAATGTTTTTAAAGGATTAAAATTGATTTATTTAAAAATTTTCTTAAGTTGGAAACCATTTCCATCATAGCCACCATACTTAGAAAAAAAGAAAACTTATCAATAGTTCAAGTGAACCGACAAGACCAATTTGCTTTTGATTTTGGCTTTTCATAGTGATATTGCAAATACTTGACGTTGTCCAGTCATGGATACGACTCACCAACAGCTCATGTTAATGTTTTTAAATTAAAGGAGTACTGTAGGAATAAGGAGGCTCTTCTTAGAATGGAACTGATGGTATGATCATTTATTCGGGTACCAAAAATATCCTGGATAATAAGGCACTCGTGTTAACTGCTTGTTTTCAAGGCTGCGTACTGCTACACTTTCTTGATCTAAAGAGAGGAATATACACATACTGAACTCACATGAGGACACAATATGTTATTATAGTAAGCACCTCCCCAATGAGTGACAGGGCACAACCAACATAAGTGATCACTTCCAACGCCACTCTGTGATCTATAGCAACCTCCTATAAAAACAACCGAAAAGAGGTTTTCTTACATTAATAATTTCTATCAGTCACCCGCATACTCCAATAATAATTCAGCAAATTGCATGAGCAGTTATCTTTTCAGAGAATGAGTGCCTTGATCCCAATTGTCTAAATAAGTTTGTCTAGACTGAGTTGCTGCTCATAAAATAATCCTACGCTTTGGCGACCTTTGCGAGTAGATCAGAAACGCGTAACACAAAATGCTATCTTATCACTGTATATTATATAAACACTAATGAAATACCAGGTGAGCTTTCGCGCAAAAACATGATATCTTCACGCGTGGAAAGATCACCGCTGCTATGGTTACATAATGAATTGCGCCTTTTGCAATGACTTGGTATTTCATTGGTGTTATGTAATAAACATAACATTACATGGCCGCTTGGAGATACGAAATTTCTCATCTCGTGTTAAAAAATATTTCACTCGTTCGCTGCACCCACTCTTGAAATATTTTTCAACACTCGAAGAGAAATTTCGTATCTCCGCGCTGTAATGTAATATCCTCTATGTCTGTTTGTGGGGTACCTCCAAAGCTAGTCCGTTTGTTCAGGAAAATTTCCGTTTGATCCACGTGCACCATTTATATTTCAAACCAGATAAACCGGAAATTTTGACTAAATAAAAAGCGCTGGAGCTCTTCAAGAATTGTGTAAGTGCACGAGGTATTAAACCAAGCACTGACCTTGTTTTTCCCAACTTGCATCAGAACGGCAAAGTTAGTAAGATGATTACAGGAGCAGGTGATTTCATCATTGACTATTTTCACCAACGAGCATCCTTTGCTCGACCAAGATCCGTTCAATTTAGACCTGCAAAATTAGGGAAATATAAATTGACCGCTTTATTGCTTCCTAAAGTAAGATATCTTCATTTGGACATTTACGTCGACTTCGACCTAGCAATGACCTTGGTTTTGATTGTGTCGAGGCACTTTCAAAGTATTTTAAAATCTTTGTTTTGTTGGGTTATTTGGTCCATTGTCGACGATGACTCAATGTGAGACAGAACATGGTCAAATGACATCAGTATTAGAAATCCACCACCTTGATTTTATGATTTGTCACAAGACTATTACTTTTACTTTTATTACGACTTTAAAATCAAGATCATCGTTGAAACACTGTTGTAAGATATTTCGAACAAAGTGATTTATCAATAGTTAATTTGTAGTTATGGTGGGGGTTTCTGCTGGAAAACACTACCATTTTCAAATATAATGGTTGTCTTAAAGGGAATCTCCAATCTGACGACAAATTGACATTAAATTGTTGCAAATAATGTCTAAATATTAAAATTATAGTTTGAAAAGTAAAAATACCATTCAAGTGTGCTAAATATTAAATATGATCATCGCCTATGTTCGTGCGCCACCAGTTTGCCGCTGCTGTAAGTTAGCAGACGTTCTTCTTTGTGAAACAAATTGATCAGCCGTATTACGTCATAAAATCCAAGATGGCGGCACTCAGGATAACTGAAAAGTCAAAATGCGGTTTTGTCCCACAGCAAAATTTTTTCTATGTTTTCCAACGAAATTGGATTGCTTTTTCAGCAATTTAACGTTAATTTATTTCAAGAGTGGAGGTTTCCTTAAAATCCGATTAAATGTCATTCAAAACGTAATCTACAAGCAAATGAGCCTGTTAAGCAAAACAGTATTATGGTATGGCATGGCCAACGTCACGTCAGTAGTTCCCTAACAATATGACAAATTGCAGCTGGTATACATTACTTGATTGAAAAGTCCCAGAAAAGACAATGAGGTGTGTCTTCCTTCATTGACTCCTACAAATTTAAAGCACGCAAGTTAAAAACTTTCACATAACCTTTTCGTTTTATTTTAACGTGTTTTCTTCTAGAGGAGAGAGATGGAAATGCAACTTTAAAGGTTTATACTTGTTGAACATACATTGTTGTAACTGAATGAAACTGTAACATTTTCTTCAAGAATTCCAGCGGGTTCAGGGTTTACTCTTCCGGCAATTATCCTGCTTCCCAACTTGAGGTTCTTAACATTATTACTGCAAAAAAAAAAAAAAGATAAGAGAACAAGAACTAACCAGCAGGTTATCTTAATAAGTTGTGTTACAGTATAAAATATTCAAATCTTTCTTTTTCCATGATTTGTCACACTTCGACTCCAGTTAAAATCGGTTTAACAACTTTTGACAGAATTGACAATTGGTGAATTGCAGGTTGATAGGTAGGTAGCAACTTTATTTCGGTTCGAATTGCAGCGTGACAAGAAAATGCTATTATCTCTCAATTCAAAGTGTGTAAGAGTAAAATAAATAATAAACTAAACAAATCTATTATATACGATTGTTGCAATGATTATCTAAAAAATTACATTTACGAACTAAAACTTAATTTACTGTAGCGGCAGTTCGCATTTCATCAGATAGGTGCTCGGGATATAATCAACACCTCCCACCCCCGGAGGAATCCCATGTAGAAACACCCTAAAAATTGATAAAGGTATTTTTCAGTGAGTGACAGTAGCATACTCAGAAAAAGGAAATCCGAGTTCTCCTAACAGGAGTCGAACCTATGACCTTCCGATTACTAATTAGGATGCTCTACCACTAAGATACAGGAGACTCGTGGGTGCTCCACCATTAAACTAGGTTCTTGTAACATACATCCTGCATACTGCTAGGATTTGAAGTTACCAGAAGCTCGTTTTATGGGCGTAGGTCTAATTCACTTTCACCCCAAAGAGGTAGAAATTTAGTACCCAAAGCGGTACGAATCTTCAAAATTTGCCCGCGGAAAGTAAAGATACGATGATCAGATGTCTGGAGTCTCTGCCCAGCCTCTCCCCCCGGGTGGCGACCAGGAGGCCCGGCGAGTTCTTGACGCAGCATCTTGCCAATGTTAATGATTTAAGGCGTTTAAATATATTATTTGAATAATAGTTTTAGAAATTCTTTGCTTTCCCATTTCGACCTGGCCTTTGCTGTTCTTTCCCCAAGTACGTTGGGCTTCAACCTTTTTAATTAACCTCGATCTTTTTATAGACTGGTTCTGTTTCTGAGAATTTTAATTTAGTAATGTTTGCTTAAACTGTCTTGTTATGTTACAAGTTTACAAGAACATTTTCTATATTCAAATTCCATCTTGAAACTTTTATCTTCCTACTCTGCCACGGCGCTGGTAGTTTTTCAATATTAACTTACATTTAACCGTGCAGATATTAAACAAAAAAAAAACCTTAAAATTTTTCTATCAACTACTTTAACGGGGCAAAAATTCAGGGGAGAGGTTTCCAAACATACGATTTTGCTTAAAATTACAATACACTTACCCGTCCAAATGGACATGCCCTTTGTCCGGGACCCATCGATTGATGTCATGATAAACAATGCATACAATAACAGCGTCTAACGAAAAACGTGAAGAATAAAATCAGCACGAAGACCATCACATTACGAACTCATCCATTGATTGTACGTATTCATTGTAACCTCAAATTATTGTGATAAGGTGGCAGTTATCCTTTTTAGTTACAAAGAAGCTTTCCAGCGTTATTCCCACTCCGACAAGCGCAAACATAAAAAAAAAAAATACCCGGGACCTGCGCCAGTGAGCAAGGTATCACAGCTTGGCTCCTTCGAACTCCAATTAAGAAGGAAGCAGTACTGTGGATTGACTAAAAACAGTACAATGGCTGTATTGGTTCCTAATTCGTTACTGTAGTTGGACCCTACCTTTGCCTCCAAACGATTTCGACGGCAAGGAAATACTCGCCCATCCTTCCCCAGCTGAGTATTCTGTCTCATTAATGGAGAAAACGACCGCGTGCTTATTGTCCGCTGGTACTTTCTGGATCTTAATTGCTGCAAATTAATTAGAAAACGACTTTTGTTGACATGTTCAAAGAGCTTACTGTGATAGTTTGCATTGATCACAACTTGTGTACAAACTAAGGACACGTGGTTACGTTGGTCCTTTCCGTAACTGATTTATTAATTTTATTCAAAGTGAACTCGACCTTTGTTCAAGAACAACATTCACAGTTTCCAAATCGATAGTGTCCCGTCTTAGGCACAGTTGATTGCAGCAGTACAAAGGTTTTTTTTATGGTTAATTAAATAACTATCTACCTAAATGCGGTCCTCATGTTGTGTGCAGTAAGAGGGCTTCACACCAAAGTAAAAAATATTCAGTTGTTATGGCTAATACTTGTAAAGTAAATACCTTTCAAGAACAACTCTGTCGATGATCGCTCCTAAACGACCTGCATCCGTGCCTGCAATTCCCCACTCCAGAAACAGTGAGAAGACTGGGTCCGTTAACGGATTGTAGGATCGTTTGAGAAGACGGATGGACATGGCGCCGACAATAAGTAAGTGCATTTGAAGGGAATTTTCTTGGCGTAGCGTAGCTCTTGTTAAATAATTTCACTCAAAGAGTATTTTCTACTTAATTGACTGCAAAAAATGCACTTATTGATCGGGGCAATTTCTATTCGTCTACCCAAACCATCCCATAATCCCTCCCTCGTCACTCACTCGAGTCTCGACGTAGTTTCCAGAGTGGGAAATTTCAATATAAGAGGCTAATTATTTTAATATATTTAATATATTTATAATATAATTTCAATATAAGAGGCTCACTTTTTTACTTCCTTCACTTCATGATAGGTCTACATGAAATATTTTTTTCATGGAATCTGTTATTTTTCTCATGAACTATCCATTTTGAAAGCATGTTAAAAATTGTCAGGTCATTTTGAAAGAGAGCTGTTTGGGCTGTTTAGTCAATCGCTAGAAGATAGTCTTTACATAAACTAAAATGTTCACAATTTTTCTCACCATAGTTTTCTTTAGAAATGACTTTGCTTTCTTTTGCTTCGAAATGAATCTTTCCGTATTCAACCGCGAATAACTCCAGCTCCTGTGTAGCTAGCAAAACATTAATATCGTTCTTTTTGACCTGTACTTGTTTCAACGCTTTGAAAAGTTTGCTGGTTGCTTTGGCTGCGTCCTGCAACATGAAAAGTATGTTGGTGGGCACTGTAATCGGTTTCAATCAACTTCTCTTAATTAAAGTATCAGCATTACTAAATAACATAAGTAAATGGAGGTTTGGAACATGATATTAATATCAGCTGCCCTTTGCAAAGCTGAAACTAAAATTTCCTGTTGATAGAGTATTTTCATTTAAACTTAACTTCGCTAGTTTGGATAGAAGAGCGATATTTCACGTGAAAAAAAAATGTCATGAAAAACATGGTCTTCTTGTCTTTTTATGACTCTTTAGTTCCAGCCAGTCAAGTTAATATTCACTCAGAGAAATGCGTTGTCTTAATTCGACTCTTTTCGAAAACGTGAATATTGAAATTGATGATGTAAAAAAATAGTTTTTATTTATTAAAGACTGATTCAATTTTTAAATTCTGGCAATCTTGAGACCCACACGCTTGTGTGGGAGACCCCATCCCCAGTCTCCACCCTTTCCCCTCATCACTAAAATAGGATTCTCCTGCTCCAGAGGAATTAAGATTTGCAAACAGTGCTACGGTATTGATAATATGTAAACTGACACTTCGAATGTTAAAAAAACGAGTTCAGGAAATTTCAGAGCATAGACATGTTGTGTTACCTGCAAAGAACCTTTCTCTGTTACATTAAGAGCCTTCATTTCTACAATGTAACGCCGCAGCTACAAAAAAGTAGGATAAGGAAAGAACGAAGTTTGGTTTCAGGCAATTCAATAAAGTAAAAATTAAATACTTAGCCATTCTACTCCTTCAGTGAGGGACTTTCTCAGTGATGATGAACGTAGCACAATTATCAAGAAATATTGCAACTCGAAGATAACAAATTAAGAATTAATTCCAAGTGACTGTAGGTGGACCAACTGGCTATTTACAAGCGTAGTCGAGGAGTTGAACTCAACTCAAGCCAGCTGGATTTGAAGTCTAGGCCTAACCACTTGGCAAGGTTGTCTCCTTAAAGCAAAGTTAAACTCCACCAAGATTGGAAATGAGTCAAACGTTCAATAAGCGACCACCTGCTCGATCGGGGCATGGGAGTGCAGCCAATGGCTGATGTTGGGAGGATAAGACCAACTTGTCATATGACGCCGTAACTACGTCATCATTTCCACGGGCGGTCATCTTGGATTGTATTCCTGGGTTTCCCCAAAACTTCAGAAAACCATCAAAATCACAGAAAAGTAATTAAAACCAATAAATGAAACTAAAATGATCTAAAAGAATAAAAAGTACCACAAGAAAGTTAATTTTTGTTCTTTAAAAACAGGAATATTTCTTATTTTGGAAGAAACTGCCTGTCAAAATTTGGTTGTCATGGTTGCATAAAATTCAGTGAACACTCATCTCTCACACCAAATTATTATCAGATAAAGTTACAAACATTAAAAGAAGTTATAGACGTTCAAAGTTGGCTTTTCGGAATCTATCCCTGGGTCTAGATTAAAACGTAAACGATGTTTTCGTGTCAGATAATATAATGTAGAAAACGGGACTGAAAGAAGGGGAGTGGAAACAATTGATACAGAGGAAAGGGCTGTGAGAAATTCAGACCGACAACCGATCAAGACGCCATATTTGAAGTATTTTTGGAGCGCATTGGAAGGACTGCATTGCGTTGTACTTAAATGTCATTCCAAGCTGGAAGACGTCTAAAAAAAGTTCGTCAAGTTATGATTGGTTGTTGGATTTTTCCAAAATTAGGCCCAAGCCGTTTCGCCTTATCACGTCTTGAGGTGAAATGTTTTTACCAGCTTCACCAGGAGAGCGACTATTACATTTTGAAAGGATGCAATCGTCACCTCTAGAGGGTGGACACCTTTCCTTCGCGTACACTTAGGTATGGTCCCTGCCTCTTGCAATTTACGCTTCCACCAGTGAGCATTGAAATTGGCATCAACGATCTCCACTGAAGAGGTTTTTTTTGTGTTGAAAACAGGACCAAAGAATACCTAGTGGCTGTCTAAAATAAAAGTTGTCACCTTCTTCCAAGCGTTTAGTTTCTGCTGCGTCTCGTTTACTTTGGACTCCGCTATTGTTGGTATCCTACTTGGTAGAGCTGCGCTGACAAATGGACTGCTCGTTGGGGATGGTGTAATCAATCCAAAGCTCCTCACTGTTCCTACGGATGTTGTTGTCCTCGGTGCTGCTGTGGTGGCTATTGCCTCCGTGGAGGTTAGCAGTGTTGTAGCGGCCGTTATTTTCATTACTTCATTTGTGATTAATTTTGATGTTGCAGTCCATGATGGTTCAGTCTCCGCTGTGAATTTTGGATGCTTAGAAACTGTCTTAGTTCCTGTTAATTTTGAATCTGATGACGTCAGGTTATCTATGAGAAAATCATCGGAAAACATGGTTGTTAGGATGAATACGATGGTATTTAATTCATTGGTTATTATTTAAAGAAGTGAACATTTCAAAGTTATATATTAAGTCTGTGTTGTAGCATGGCAGGGGTTGGTGTAAAAAATTTGTTCGAAATTACGTCTATTTGTGTTTATTGATCATATGCAAGGTTTTTCTGTTACTTGTAGGTATTCATGCTCTAACAACTTCTGCTCTAACGACTTCTGAGCGTCTCTCCGTTTGTCCAAGAGTAATAGCGCAGCCGAACACACTCCCTGCATCAATTGTTAGTGAGCACTATTCCCTGGACTCAGTTAAATTTCAATTCTGCAGTTTAACTTTATCATTTATTGATATATTTTGATGCTGACCCCGGCCGACAATCCTCGGAATTGAGGGGTAGGCTTGCTTGATAAATGTCTTCTTGGTTCAGTGAATCAGGATGTATCACACCCCAAAGGATTAAATGAAGATGGAAACCTAAAAGCAGAATCTTAGCCCAAACCCATCATGCTCACTAATTTCTCTATTAGAAATCAGCAAATTGATAGTGTGCAAAGCTGAGCTTCATGGGTGTTTGCTACGCAATTGTTTCAGGTCTGAAATCTTAGTTCACTTTTATCATCATTTAGCTATTCCTTTTGTCATCGGAGCTCTTTGAGGATAGCTTTGGTCATGGTTGACCGATTGCTTTCCTGTGACAGCCATGGTTTGTTTTGTTAGGCATCGACTTTTAATACCCTATTTGGATTGTTATGCAATTACTTATGAAGTATTAGTTTCGCTTTGCACATCGGTGACCCTGGAGGAACGCAAGACGTGTGTCATATATGTGCCTATTAAATGGCCCAGCTCGCCATAAGGTTGCTAGGAGCTCACTGGGTGGAGCATCTGAGTGGTTTATGGATAATCTTGGGCACCACCGCCATCAGCTTTGATTCAAATTTTTTGTTGTCCCAAAATCGTAACAAGATGAACATCAAACCTTCTTAAATCAGGCCATTATTTCTAAATATGGCGCTCACCTTTGGACAATAGCCACTGTTTTATATTAAAATTATTTGAACGTACCTTGTTCGCAAATGTATTTGTATTTTGAAGGAGTGTTGCATTCCTTCGGTTGCAATTTCGAGATGCCGGCCTTAATCCAAAAGCAAAACCATCTATCAGAAACGATATCAGTGTCGACATTGGCAGGATACGAAGGATTTTGGTCCCAGCACAACTTGTGGTCTGCGCTCCAGCTAAAAAATTGTACAACATAAATGGAACCAAAGGTAAAATAACATTTGAATAGCGCGCAATTTAAATAACGAGAAAAACTAGAGCCACAAGAGCTTTTCAATTTTTTGTGATCAGTTCCGTTGCATTTATTTTATGTTGTCTTTTCTTCCTTTTTGCTAGTCTTGTAGTCATTGAGTAGATGTTCTTTGTGATGAAAACATTTTGGCCCAAATTTTAAGGAAATAGTAGATATTTTTTTTAAAGAGTAGTGAACGGTCATCCAGTTTCAAAAACAAAATGACTTTTTTTAATTTCTCAGACGTGTTTCGACGGTACATCCGTCATCTTTACGAAACGGTTATGAAAACAAGTGTTGAATTTAATAGCGCGCAAGTCACAATGAATACGTTACATTACCTTACAGAATATTACGTTACATGGATTCAGTTACAACGAAGCTAGAATGCACCTGTACCTGACCAAAATGAATGTAAGTCAAGGTGCCTGTAAGAAAAGTGTCAAATTAATGTGTTTGACCTGCTGATTGAGGTCGGGTTTTTCCCATGTTATGTATATAGATTTACATTTACCATATTACAAGCATTCTCTCTCTACAAGGCTTAACGTTAAATTTAGCAGCTGTAGAATCTAAAATTTTCAAACAATCTGTTGAACAGAAGGCACGACAAGACTCTGAATTCTGCAAATGTTCGAAGATGTGAGAAGATCTGTCTGAGCATAAGTGCTCGTGGATACGCGTAGAAAAATGTCGGCTGGTTCTTTGTATTCCTTGTTTTTGTTTGCGATGTGTAGCCCTTGCCTGATTCATCCCATCGTTCTCGATGATGCATAATTTACAAGATATCAGTCCATTGCAACTTCTGACTATCGAGAGTAGCTTTGGTCCTTAAACGCTTTGACGACGAAAGAAACCTGGTCTTTCGTAACGATAAAACTAAGACTCGCTTCTTGTGGTTATTTCAGCTTACTGTAGTCAAAATAAGGGTTAGCTAGGGGCCCTGAAGCTTTGTAGGGAAGAAATCTCTTGGCTCCTTTATCTTATATAAGATGTCTTTGATGGTGACTATTCTGAAGAGAACGTGAGGCACATATCGTAATCTCTTAATATTTTTAATGCATATTGTCAATCCATCCCACCTGAGTCCAGTCCAGTATAGCTCGTTGTTCCCGATAACTGCTTTTACTTTCTCTAGACTAGTCTTGTTGTTAATTCGTGCCACTCTTTGTCCGGGATCTGTGCACTTGCTTTTTAGTTGTTCACCATAACATACATCCCTGCTTGGCTTGTAGGCCACGCTGGGAGATGCTAGAGAATAAAAGAAAGCAAAGAACACCTTGCACTTATCAGAACGGTTATACTAATCAATAAGCCCTTTTATCCGTCCAAAAATAACCGGGTTATGAAATCGTTCATTGTGAACAAAAACAATTGAAGATGCTGTCACGTTCCTACAATTTCTTAAATTGACATAGAATAGTGAAGTGTCCTTGACTCCTTTCTCCGTCAGACGTGACGTGCGCCTCAACGAATACCTTCAGTTTTGTCTTGAAAGGCGTCAGCGATCGTGGTTTGAAATGACAGATCGACATTGATAGAGAGGTCTCGACCGCTATACAGCTGGAGTGAGTTGCATAAAATTTAACGTCGGGCGTAACTGCTAACGCCAGACCTTCAGCCCAGTCACATTCAGTATTTTAACGTCTGACGATAGCATTTACGCCCACCGTTAACGTCCCTGGTCTTCATCAGGTGATAAAGTTGACTTGCTGTGTATCAATATAAGTCGCGCCATCAGCCACGGCGGTACTTATACTTATACACAAGCAGTTGCCACTATTGCCTGATGAAGACCAGCTGAGCGGTCGAAATGTCGCAATCACCATCTATGCCACGCAGTCGTTAATTTTAATCCACCTTTAGTTTTCGTATCGCAAATGGTCCACGATACATTTAACTTCAATATGAGGGCCTCGTTTACAAATTTTTCTCGATTATTGTGGATGCAGCATTACAGGTTTTCAGGAGAAGTTCCCTTGCTTTCAACATAACGTTTTACAGGAGTTCTATCCTTCTGCTTTATATTTATCATGCAGTTCGGTTATATCACTACTACTTGTTTAAACTTACTCTCCTCGCAGATGTAATGTTGTCTGATGTCATTACGTGCACATTTTCTTGCTGTCAACGTTTGGTCGGCCTTACGGACCAAAAAACAAAACCATGTGTTATCCCATAGGTATACAACATTTTTATCCACTTCTGCGGGAAGGTTTTCATTTTGGTACCAGCAAAATCCATGCTTAAGGTGCCAGCTAAAAAAAAATTTGAGACATTATTGGAAGGTCATTTCGTATTTTAGTTACTTTTTAATTGACCATTTAAGAAGATGAACACATCCACAAGAAACAAATATCGATAACTGCATTTATCCCCAAAATCCGGAATTGAAATGTAATCTGGCCTTCCTAAACGAAAAAAGGTCCCGAGAAAACGAGAAAGGTAGTTCCAAATTCCGAAACGGAATATCCGAGCTGAAACTGAAAAAGTGTGCGTTCCATTTAGACATTCTGCCAAATCAAGGCCTTTTGGCTTAGATCGTTTATGGCTACCTCGCAAATGGAAAACACACATCCAACTGGAAGTTTTAATTCGGGGTCTTGACCCGCATCTCATTTACTGCAACTGTCGATCAATCGGTTTTTCCAATGCTACTCTTTAACCCGTGCTTTTCATAATATACAGCGGATTAGAAAGCTAGAATGATGTTGTTTTTGCGGCTTGCAACGGTTAGTAGCTACAATTAACTTAATTGAACGAGTCTTTATTACTTGAGTTACCTAGCACTAAGACTCGTCCAACCATTGGCGATCGTGCATTTCAGTCATCAACAATTCGCAACATAAAGACATTGGACACTTTCAAGACTGCTATTAAAATTAATTTCTTTAATTTAGCTTTTAAATAGATTTTTGTTCATGTCTTGTCTTTGAACTGGTTAATTGACTAGGTAATGGGCTTATAGTTTTTAACAATATTATGAAGCGCAACAATATTGTGAAGCGCAATCGAATATATTCATATAGAGGTTGGCGCTATACAAATGTAATTATTATTATTATTATTAATGTGTTTCTGGGCGTCCCAAAGGCTTCCAATTTTTCCCACCCGAAGCCAAGCCGGTTCCGACATCCCCACACTCAGCGCCAAGGAAAATGCCTAAGTTTATAAAAGTAAAATCCAATAATGGAACTTCTACTGGAAACAAAATTAATAAAGAAATCGACAAAAAGTAAGATGTAAAAATTTGGTTGAATTTTGCGTTTTTGTTTAATTTGAGCCACTGATGATTATCAGATAGACCCACTTCAGTTTCCTTAATAATTTTTGATACAGATTCATGATGAAACCGAAGCGTTTTGGTATTTACAAGCAGAACATGAATCCGGAATAAAAAGAGCTCAAATTCCCTGCGAATCCGGAAACTTATGAATCCGTACCATTTTTCCTGTGTAAACGGGTTTTTTCAACGAATCCAAATATTTTCTACCAACCATGAAATAGCTAATTGTTTGCCTATTTTCTTACACATAAAAATCAGTTGAATTCACGAAGCAGTGATTTTCAGCCTGTTTCTTATCGTGGCTGATAAATTCGCCTGTTGTTAGGGCTAATATACGCGCATGTGATCGTCTTTACGCACCAGGCTCCAGTTGTTCAAAGGCCGGATAACTTTATCCTGTGGATAAGTCACTATCCGACCGTTTCAATCTGTGTAAAGATAATATGCACACTCTAACCACAGTTAAGTTTGGGAGTGTGTGAAAACCTTGGACAACGTTTAACGTGAAGTATATTTTAGACCCTGAATAATGACTTATCCAGCGGATAAAGTTATCCGGCCTTTGAATAACTGGGGGCAGGTTTATTCCCCTCTCCATTCTCCTTCGCACGAAATGTGAGCCAACAAATATGAAGGAGTAGTTTTACACTAATCCTTGGTCTATGCGGAATGACTTTAACATCTGAATCTTTTCCTATTCTGCGCAAAAATCGTAGTCAGACTTGTTGGAAGATTCATAGTGCAATGTAAACCGTAAGGAATCCAAATACCCTGTAAGTAAACACCATGTGAATCCGAATTCTCATTATGTAAATGAATCCGGAAAAAAATTACGAATACAAAAACGTTTCCTCTAATGTAAACAACAGCCTAGGTATCATGTGAAGAATACGTGAACTTCCTCTCAACTAGGTGAACAGCTGCAAAATATTGCACAATCAGAGACTCAAAAAGTCAACAGAAAGATAGATGTTTGCATGTGTCCGACGTATTTAAAAAATGTGTCAGACAAAAACATATATTTAGTATGCAATTCTGATGGTTTAGGGATTTCGGTGCAAGGATGCTAACCGTCTGAGTTTATCTTTTATTTAAGTAAGGGAGCGAAATAAGCTTTGGATCAATCAATTTTACCTTAGTCCAGTCCAGTATTCTTTGTTGTCTTTGATGGCTTTTTGAACCTCGTCATGACTTTCCGAGTCATTGATTCGCGCTCCGCGTCGTCCAGATTCCGCGCACTTTTCTCGCAGTTGATTTCCTGTACATTTGTCAGAACTTGGACGGTAGGTTACAGAGTCACACACTTGCAGCCCTAAAGAATAGAACCAAAAGCTAAGGTTCTGTTACTAATACGAATCGGATTCCTAATCAACCAACAGCATCATGAAAGATATAGTGTCAACATATAAGCCGCATTCACAGTAGAGGATAACTTTTCTGACGAGTTTTTCGTCCAAGTGTGAATCGGTGATGCAAACTCTCGCCAATATAAATTCACATTAGGACGTGCTAGAGACCGACTTTTGTCACCAAGGTACTGGGAAGAAAAGTGTTTGGTTACCGGTCAAGCAGAAAGCAAGAAAGGATGTGGATAAGTGCTGTGTATCCTAAGAATGTATACCTCGAGGTTTATTTCAAATTACCTCTTAATGTGCTCTGGAAAACAAAATTTAGTTGACAATTCCCAGTTAAAAAGATCTCTCGCGTCCATGTTTAAGTAATTTCTTAAGAGACAAAACTCTTTGCATGCCTACACCACTAGCTGTCTGCCGGTGCTTCGGTTCTCTAACATTAGCCTTAACTGCTTGTCAGTCCATGATTTGTGTTTGTGTTGTTTCTCTCCTTCGCCGCCATTTTGTTTTCCTAAGGTGCTTTGCATTCGTTCTAGTTCCAGTAGTTCCTCGCTATACTCGACAAGGAAACCCGTCTCGGTGCGAATTCGCGAGAGACGGATTTCTCGCCTAGTCGGCAAAGCAGCTTTTTAAAACTCGCCGACTCAGGCGGATAAATAGACGGATCCATTTGATTCCCAAAAAAAAACCTGATTTGTTTCGTTTTCATAATAGGACGGGAAACTTATGTCACAGACGGAAAACACAACTTCGACGGATTTCTCGTCCCTAGTGCGAATTCGGCGTTACCAGTTGTTAATTACCTCAACATGATAAGAGCCTCATTAAATCAAAGAACGTGCTATTTTAAAACTTTTTAAAGCTAGGATTTGCCCTTTGAAAATAGAGCTACCACTGTGGCCTGTTTCACTGGGTTTCCATTGGACAAAAGGACAATTTAATAATAACATTCGAATCGCTTTTATTTTTTCGTCGTTCACCATCACGAGCTTACGCGAAGGTTCTTAATGAATGGAGAAAATTGACATTGAAAAAAAGAACTTCCGTTCTTCACTACTTTGCTTGTCAGAATTTGTACAGAAGGTCTATTTGTATGCAACAATTTGTCTCAAACTCCTCAGCTAACAGGTTTTGTGTGTTGTTCTTTGTGAAGGCCACCAGCCTTGCAGCTTTAGTGAACAGTTCTTATTTGCAACCCAAATACATTTCTTCTACAGGCCTTCTTTTTAATTAATGAAAATTTATGAGCACCTTGCTTCTAAATCAGTGTTTTCTGAAGGTGATGCTTTTTGTTCATTTACTCACGGAAGCACTCCCTAGAGTTGGAGAGGAAAATACTAATTCACTGGCAAGAATTTTCTCCAAAACACGAACAAAAAAAAAATCAGTTTAAATTACTACGTTTTGGCTCATATGAAGCCTCCCAAAAGAAATTAATTTAATGACTTTTTTTTAAATTTTGAATGTTAAAGGTAAGATGGGAACACGGTAATATGTAAAACTGCTCCCAGCGAAATTTAGAAAATATTTCGCCTGGGCATGAATGTAAAGAACGTAAATAATTTAAGAGTAACCCGGACACTCACCAACAACGAAGATCGCGAAATGCAGTAGCAAATTACAGCTTGTCGTCAAACGATGATGGTGAGAAAATTTCATGTTCTAAGTCAATCGCAATTTCTTAGCTATACGATGTCAGCTTTAAGTCACGCTTAGCGATCGTAGGAACACAAAGCAGGATCAGGCCATTTTTTCCTCAGTTCCTCATAGCTCTCGGCTACGTTTCCGTTTGTTAAGTGCGTTTATCTCTGTCGCTAGCCGATATGTTTTCTTCGGGCCATGCAAATGTATAGCATCCCCAATGCTGACAGGGTTTTGTTTAACAATCGAATTTACAATTGAAATTAAGATGCCATTGTTTCGGTCTTAAAAGGTTTTGAACCTGTTTTCAGCTGAATACACACCATGGACACTAATGTCAAATCACGATACATTTAAGAAGGAATTGTAGCTGGCCTAAAAAGTATTTTAAAAATCTTGGCTATGCTTTCGTGTTATCTTCTGGTTGGCTCAATATTGTTTTAAAGCAGCTATTTAAGGCATTAACGAGGAAGAGACGTTGATCACATTGCCAACAGAGCATAATCCAAAAGGACTTATAAACATAATATGTAAATAAATATAGCTTGAGCCAAATACAAAAAATTATAAATTAAGATTATGTAGGAAATCGGAAGAATGATCTGGAACTTGCAGAAGCTCAGTATTTTTTTTTTAATTTGATTTCATAACTGGGAATTTTCTACCCTTTTTTACGCCTGTTAATTTCAAAGTTAATTTCTCTGTTAGCATGTTTTAAGGCTAACAAAACCATTGAGGTCACCTGGCTTTCCATCAATATACAGTAAACAGTGTGTAATCAAAAGCAAAGCAAGACTTTAAAGTGGAATTAAAGAAGTTCAACTGCTGTTTAATAATTACAGATATTTAATGCGTTAAAGTTGATGCTTTGTACGTCTTCACGGCATAAGATCGAAACTGCGAGCGGTTTGCACTTCGTTGAAGAGGATATTCACTTTTCGAGAGTTAATTGACGGGTTGTCAAGAGTCAATTATTTCAACTGAATGAAAGCGAATCTGTGCTTTTCAAAGCTATAAAAAGTGCAAACGCATGGTAGAGATCTTGGAAGACCTACTTTCAAAACTTTCTCTTTTTTGAAGTTCTGAAAAGGATACTGTCTTAAGGTAGCCAGAAAAATTGTTCAATTTTTTAAAAATGCATACTACTAATTCTGAGGTTATTTTTGGTTAGTGCTTCTTTTAAGAATATGAATTAGCTCCGAAAAAAAAAAGAAAAGAATATGTTAAAACATTTGACTGAATATTCAGTGACGATTAAAAAAATATCCTATTGATACAAGAAATTATAATTTATCACTTGTTCATTTTGAAATCACGAGAATTACGTGTTAGCTGTGATCGTAGAAGAATGTTTGTGTTTTGTCTTCGTGGACAAAATGACTAAAATTTCAGCACCTTTTTAACCTAACATGAAATTCTCTTTTGATAAAGATGCGAAGGAAGGTTACCCTCATGCTTTTTGTGTAAACAGTATTTCACTGTTCTCAGGTTTTTATTGATAGATTATATGCAAACTGTCACGTTGATTCATGGTATATTTGTTGAAGTCCGCAATTGTTTTTCACAGTTAGTACACGTAAACATTTCCACTTAAATAACACCTTGAACAAGACTGAGCACAAACCTAAATCTCGATAAAAAAAAAAAAAAACGATTACGCGAAAACTTTAAAGCTCACAGGGGGGTAAATTGCACAATATCTTTCATTTGAATGGTTGCTATTTAAAATTTCAGGTAAGGTAAGATTTCATTAAAAAAATTAAAGTCCAAGCGGAAATTTCCATTACAATTTAGTCAAATAGCTGCCTCTTTACAAGACGTAAATACTTTTACTGAAAGCGCAAACTAGTTCATAAATGTATCTGTTGCAAGCTTATTGTTAAAAGTTTAAATTTTATGTTCCTGAGTTCATCACCAAAACAAGACAAAACAAAACAACGGTATAAATTTGCGCGTTTCGCGTTTGAGGAGTCCAGAAAGACTTCAAATGTCAGGTGGCAGCAAGGTATATAATAAAAACTGTTCCTAGAGAAAGACGATATTTGGCCAGGGTGTGAATGGAAGGGAGATTAATTATAAAGCAGTTACATGATCACTCATTAAACACATTGCACACAAATTGCAGAACCAAATCATAGCTTTCCAACCAAATGTGGTGAGAAATTTTCATGCTCCAAATTCAATCAAGTCTCACAATTATACAACGTCACCTTTCAGCCGACCTGCTGTTAACGTACTATGAGAATACAAAGATGGTTCAAAACGTAAATAATCTTCTTTTTAATTCCTGAAAAAGGCGAAGGCCTGTATTTCCGATTTCCTCTGATCTCCCAGTTGCGTTTCGTTTATTAAGTTGGCCTTAGACACGTAAATGCATTGCTGGAATACTTTGATTAACGTTATTCAACTGCGAAATGTTGAATCTTTAAAATCTTTGCATTTCCTTTCATTTTATCGACTGCTCGGCTCAATATTTTTAAGAAGCTTTTTAAAACCTTAACAGTAAAAGAAATTGATTGCCTTAGCAACAGAGCTTAGTCCTAAACTACTTACAAACATCATTTGTAATACAGCAAGCTTGTCACAAATACAAGAAATTAAAAATTAAAATTAGATAAGAAAATTAGGGGAAATATATTGAATGACGAAAGTAAATCCAGGTATGGAACTGGGGGAAATTGTATATTTATTTTGCAAGTTTAATTTCCTTACTTGTAAGTTGTAAATCTTTTAATGCTGCTGTGGTTTTAAGGTTAGCAAAACCATTGAAGCGGCCTGGCTTTTATCGATACAGCTATTTCAATTAACGTTGTCGGATTAAAATCAAGCTAAAAGACAAGACCGCAATGTTTTGTGGGATTATTTTTTATGAATAATTTCATGAAAATAATTCCTGCACGTGCAGGTCATTGTACTGCTAATTACAACCTATACACCGTATTCACAAATGCCGGACACGCGCGGAAAAGACTGGCACTACGCATCAAAACGAGGCGTTTTAGGATAAAAAAAAAAAAATTTCCAGCGAATGTAAGCTTCTAGAGGGTCGATAAGCGCTGAGTTTCTAAAAATTTCTAAAAATTTCTAAAAATTGAGTTTTTCTGATCACTTAGTCCGAACGAGTTCAAGTTCTAGTGTTTATTATTCATTGGTTGGCTTCTTGTAGCAATCTCAAATGCAAACTCGACACTCACGGGAAAAAACTGAGTTAGATTCTTTGTTTGAAACCTTTGAGTGTAATGTCTACAGAAAGTATGAAAAGTTGTTAAAAAGATCTTCACTCTAGCAGGAGCCACAAAAGGTTTATTCAATGTATTTTTTGAAAAGGGAATTAAAACCGGTTTCGAAGGAAAGAAAATGAATCTAGAAACTGTCGCAGTTCCAAAGAGGGTTGCGTGGTGATTACTACTCCGAAGTTCCGATCACAAAAGCTACTAAAACCGACTCCTACTATTGTGAACAGCTTTAATGCCTAAAAAACGAAAACAAAAGGAGGTGGAGGGAATCTACTGAAAGAAAAGTTTAACTAAGGAAGCAATATGTGAGCCGGTACATTTTAGGCGCTTTTCCCCCAAAATAAAAAAGATATCATGCATCGCAAGATTGGCCAAGATTCATGCAAGTCATTGAAAATGTGGCAGTTACCAAAGTCAAGAGGAACTACTGGAATTAAGGTATCAATTTTAAGAAAACGATCCTGCAAGGAAATTCAGGAATGTCACACTCAAATGCGTTATATTGTAACTGCATTACAAGGAATGGCAAGTTTAGGAACCCAGTGTAAAGCGAAATACGATAATCTAATTCTGACAAATTACCTAATCAAGTATGCAAATCTTAAATGATTTCAACCGAAATGCCGGTTAAAAAGCCACAATGCTGTGTTCTCTAGTCCCTGTTTCACGGAATACAATTTTCTCATTCAAGCAAGAAACGTTCCTTCTGAGCTTGTTCCATTATTAAACAGTGGGATTTTGATGACTTGATTGATTTAACAAATTATGAATTTTGGGGGGACTGCATTCTCTGCTTGTTGTTTACAGTACGGCTACAATATAAATGAATCGAAACAGACAAGTCTTGGTTCACCTGTTGCTTCTTTTTAAATTATTCATCCAGCCGTTTCTCTCCACATCCTTCACGTCTTTTCGTTGTCGTCTTCGTCTTTTTTTTCTCGGTATTATAGCGGTTTAGACAAATGGTTGTAGTCTCTCTTGCGCTCCGAACGTCCGATACGAAGTTGATCACGCAACTCTCGTTAGAAATGCATCCTTTTGTATGTTCATTTTGTTTCCTTCAAGACCTATCTTACCTTCGGATTCCGAAAAAAAAATACCAAACAGACTTCTGTAGTATCTCCATCCATCTGCGCTCGAAAGTTGAATCCTTCGGAAACAAAAACTCTAACCGATTTGTTTCCGTGATTGCCTATTTTGCATTTGGGATTGCTACAAGAAACGAACCAAGAAACACTAGACCTCTCTCGTTCGGAATAAAACTAGCGATCTGGAAAACTTGCTGTTTAAGAGCTTATCAGCTAAATAGTCCCTCTGTGAGCTTGTACTCGCAGGCAAATTATTTTTTGTTTATCCTAAAACGCCTCATTTTGATGCCTAGTGCCAGTTTTTTCCCGCGCATCCGCCATTTGTGAATACGATGTTTTCTCCAGGCATAACTGATTTTGATTAATTTATTCATAAAAATCCCACGTAAACTTTCGGTCTTGTCTTTTAGCTTTATGCTTTGAACCGACAACGTTAACTGAAATAGCTGTATGTATGTAAACAGAGTGTAATGAAAATTTAAAGGAGGCTGTAATATTATATTCAGCGAATTTATCAAAAAAGTTTATCCTTGTTTGCTTATCACGATGTAAGGTTGAAACTACTGGCAGTTTTCACTCGTAGTGAAATTCTGTTGAAGGCTCGACGTATTCCCCGTTAGTTGGTTTCCTATATCGTGACACCTAGGTTGCGTCAAGAGGTCCACCAGGTGGACCTATGACGTTATATAACATGAAAATAACCTTATTTGTTCTTCCCAGCCGCCGCCTTTGATTTCTCAATATCTCCAAAACCAACACCTTCCCCAGAGTCTTTGCGATACTCAAAATGGCGGAGTATTTTGCAGCGTGTCCCACCATTTTGAATATTGCTTAGACCCTGGGGAGAAAGCTGTCCTAAATGGCAGACCACCGTCCAAATGGCGTAAAATTTAAGTTTCAAAATAGTTACAAGGAAGTAAAAAGCTCTGCAATTTCGAAAAACACGGGCTGTCAACAGTGTTTTTTCCATGGAGACCACAGGTCACATAAACAATCAGTTATTAAGGCGACTCGACCCAGTTATTTCTTGGTGGTACCACCCTACTTTGAAGCTCTCTGGTAACCCCACCTTTACTTTTATCGTAAGTCTAACACATAGAATGTACAACATATAGATCAATGTACAATATAGCAAAAAAATTTTGGCGATCGGAGTAAATGTCACGTGGTTATAGTGCCACGCCCCTTTGAGGTCTGAGTCGAAATTCTGCTGTTGCCGGCTTTTTTTCGTGCGAATCTCTCAGCTACACATAGTGCGCATTAGTGCCTTGCGCTGAACAAAGTTTCAACAAAATCATAAAGACCCTATTCGAGAAATTTAGCGCTTTCCAAATTTAGGTCATAATTTATGTAAAAATGATAAGCAAACTTTAAACGGTTATATCTAACAAACTATGAGATTTATTCCTTTATTTTGGGGATCTTTATAAGAGGTGGACCCTTGCACGTCAGCAGAAAGCTTTAGGGTCTTGCAAATGCGCCCAATTTTGAGCAGTGCAAACATATAGAAATTATAGTTTTAGCTATTTGTTGACGCTTGTCAACGTTTCAGAGTCCTCCTCACAAAAAAAGCATTTTCTAAAAATTCGTAGTTTTTTTTCCTTCAAATCTTTTCAGGGCTACAATTGATTAACTAACTGCCCGGATTCCGAATTTCATGGTCATTGAAAAACTGTGACATTATCTTCTATAAGCCCAAACTTGAGTAAACATTGAAGAGTTTTAGCGTTTTGGCTGAGATTGTGCTTTGGGAGTTTTCTATTGTTTCGAGTCTGTCATGATGCAGCATTCTTGTTCAGCACGCGTGCAATGACCACGCTTGCCTGACTTCCGAATGCACTCATTGGACATTGAACGCGTGCTGAACAAGAATGCTGTATCATGACAGACTCGAAACAATAGAAAACTCCCAAAGCACAAACTCAGCCAAAACACTAAAAATCTTCAATGTTTACTCAAGTTTGGGCTTATAGAAGATAATGTCACAGTTTTTCAATGACCATGGAATTCAGAATCCGGGTAGTTAGTCAATCAGTTGTGGCTCTGAAAAGATTTGAAGGAAAAAAAAAACTACGATTTTTGAGAAAATGCTTTTTTTGTGAGAAGGCCTCTGAAACGCTGACAAGCGTCAACAAGTAGCTAAAACTATAATGTCTATATGTTTGCATTGCTCGAAATCGCGCACATTTATAACACCCTAAAGCTTTTTGCTGATTTGCAAGTACCCATCTGCTATAAAGATCCCCAAAATAAAGGAATAAATCTCATAGTTTATTAGATATAATCGTGTAAAGTTTGCTTACCATTTTTACATAAATTATGACCTAAACTTGGAAAGCGCTAAATTTCTCGAATTGGGTCTTTGCGATTTTGTTGAAACTTTGTTCAGCGCAAGGCACTAATGCGCACTGTGTGTAGCCGAGAGATTCGCACGAAAAAAAGCCGGCAACAGCAGAATTTCGACTCAGACCTCAAAGGGGCGTGGCACTATAACCACGTGACATTTACTCCGATCGCCGAAATTTTTTTGCTATATTGTAGATTGATCTATATGTTATCCATTCTGTGTGTTAAACTTACGATAAAAGTAAAGGTGGGGATACCAGAGAGCTTCAAAGTAGGGTGGTACCACTAAAAAATAACTGGGTCGAGTCACCTTAATTTAAATTGTGGCCAGATAAATTTTAGGAAAAGTCACAAAGTTTGGGGTGTTTGCTTTTATTTTTGTTTTTTTTTTAAGAGGCATATTGAAAGCCATGGTGGCACCCTGTGTCCGCACCTCCTAGGCTGTGTAGAGTTAGGCATCTGAGAAAAGACCGATATTAATTTTTGCAGTCAACGTATTTCAACAAAATCGACAGGAGACTCGTTGTACATTATGTAGTTAAATGGCGCAGTTTCAAGTTGACCCTGCCTGGCATGTTGTTAGAAATAGTTATTTCTTCCTAGGTGGTTTGTGATTAATTGACAGTTTCCTTGCTTCAAGCCAGTCTATCGAAAATTTACAACATTCTCACATAGCCAATCAGAGGGCGATTTGGTCAAATTGTCGGTTACTTAGTCTGCTAAGAGTAGACAGTGCATGCTGATATCTATTATTACTTTTCAACCGAAATCTATTTTTATTAAATCGTATTTTCTCTTGTACATTTCAAATGTATGTTGGGCATTATGGAGACAGCACCCAAGAAAAAAAAAAAAAAACTTGCCAAAGAGGGTCTACTTGAATATGCACCATTTAAGTACATCGTACTTTAGAGATGGAACAGGGAAGGCGAAAACATTTCTCCTAACATCGGGATCCTCTACAAGGTTGAATCAATCGGCTTGCAAAACTGATGACGTTAAATGTGGAGATTAGCAATTAAAGGGAACGAGTAAGTGACTTAACAGCCTTTCATCATTCTTGGTGGCATGCAGACGTGCGGCAACAATCAGCAATTATTGAAAGAAATTGAGCACTACATACATCACAATACGTTAAATGTATTCAATGATTCCAAAGGCAGGGGCAATTATACGAATTGTGAGACTCTGAACGATCAAACTCTTTCATAATAACCGAGTTCAAATTTGTTCTATCGTTAAAAGGTGGGATACTTTCTTCTATACTTTCTGAAAAGAATTGAATGAAAATAAAGTAGGTGGTGAGAGGTTCCCTAGCTATTGCCTGCCGTTCTATCAGCTTATTAAAACTATGATTTCCATTAATCTAGTCCCGTTATAACGTTCTCTACTTATCTTGATTAGGATTATGCTATACCCTTAGATAAAGCAAACCCATAGCTCTCTTGTATTTCTCGCATATGTTAAAATAATTAGTAGACTACAATGTTACTTATTTACCGGGTAATTCCACTCAGGTAATTCCCTTTTCCGTACGAAAATGTCAGATAATCGGCGATGTGCTGTCATAAACGTAACGGTCGGCCGTGTGAGGACATGCTGGGGTCTCTTTGAATAAAAAAAATGCCAGAGCCCATTTAAGTTTAACATGCCAATTGACAAAAACACTACTTGCTCTCTCAGTAGTTTGCAAGTTTTAATGTCATAAACGTAACGGTCGGCCGTGTGAGGACATGCCAGGGTCTCTGAATAGAAAAATGCCAGAGCCAATTTGAGTTTAACATGCCAATTGACAAAAACACTAGTTGATCTCTCAGTAGTTTGCAAGTTATAATGGATGACAATTGCAAAGACTCTAATAAGAGTATGTACGATGCATAATTCTCCATTTTTGGGATTCAACACATTTTAAATTTGGGGAGAGCTGCAATGATCACCAAAGCATAGACTACGCTAAATATTTCATTACTTGATTGCAAAGTTGCATTGTTTTCGGCCTCGTCAAGAAAGTATCAGGAGACATTCCGTAAGATTTATAGGGTAACTGTAAAATATAAGGACCAACTTAATACCAATATGAAGTAACTCCTGCTCTTAGGAAGGGGTGGCGTTTGGCTGTGAATATTTTGACTATATGGAACCTTGAGGATCACCAAAAACGCCAGCATTTATTGTTGTGCAATAAGCACGTGGAATGTTTCGAAACGGCCACCTAACACGCGAGGGTGTGCCAGAAATATACAATCCAGTCTTCTTCTTTGCTTTCAATGATTATAATTATGTCATAAAATGGAATGTGCATCCCGATACAGATGAAATATTAGCACCAGCAAAGACAGCTTGAAGGGCGTTTGAGCTTGACGATTATTAAAGTTGAACAGCTGACGGAGGTTTCAATGTTCGAAATGTTGCAAACTGAAGGAACCTTGACAGAATCACCAAAATTTATATCCCCTGAGCGTCCAGTTGTTGACTCTGTTCGCCTACTTAGTGCATTGTTTATCTGGCGTTGGTGGCCGATTTGTACTCATCTTAACTTAAAACATTTTTGAGTCCCGCTCAACATGGCTAAAATCTAGCGATTCGTTGCATTTCTGTCCCAAAATATTACAATGACTACAAGACTAGTCTGACAGCTTCTAAAGCGACATTTAGCACTCAGCCTCTTACCACACGAAATTAAACGGAAATAATTACAGTGCAGGTCATCCATCCTTAGATCACGCGACAGTCATGTGTCTACGCGAGTCATACATCCCTGTTGATGCAAAACAAGTGGATTGTCGTAACCACTCGCTGGCCTGGAAGTGGCTTCGTTGGGTTCGTTGTTCGACTCGTACGCATCAATACTTGTCACTTTGTTTGTCCACATTTCGCTTGAGCGTTGACGAGTTGTGCGGGAAGAAGGTATACTCCTCATTTCTTTCCACTTCTGTTTTTTACGATTGAATTCTGCACGTACATCGTCATTTCTCAGAACGTGAAGAATGAAGATGAAAAATCCCTGCAAGAAAATAACAACAGAAAGTGTATTACGCGGCTTCATGACATTTTGAGTTAAAAAGATTCACATTTAGGAATTATAAGCTCTGTTCTTGATCTAATTAATTGGTAATTAGTTTAGAACCTGGTGACGTTTTCAAAATTCATCTGTGAACAGTTTGTTGTGTTATGCCTCTGAATTTTATATCAATAATAACCAAACTTTAACAGTCAGAGTATCCTTTTTTTAGTTAACAAAAACCAATTTTCTTACAACAACTTTCATGATTTTAGGTCATTCTAGTGTGTATTTGTCTCGATTACTTTTTGGTCAATTTTGGTGTTGTGAAGTTTTGGGGAATCCAGAAAGAGAAATATGAGGTGTCCTAGATGGCCGCCATTTGGAATTTATGACGTTGTTTTAATGTCAAACGATGTCATTACTTCTCATTAGGGACAAGCCTGGTCTAGATAGCTCCCTCTAATTAACGTATCCCCGAAAAAAAAATCACACGTACGTAGGAACTGAGACTGGCAAATGTTCAGAACAACACGATTTCCGTCAAATTTTCGTCCAGTTAAGTTAGGTTTTCGTCTTAAAAGTAAAGTAACCATTGACCAGTTACTTTCATTTATATTTTGTGGAGTAGTATTTTGATAAATTGCTGTGAATTTCGTTGAAATTCGTGATTCTGAATACCCCCTTTTTTTTTAATATCATTAAAAGCCATGCCTCTAATTTAGCGCCTTGCCTTTCCTTTGACTTAAGATTAAATGCCCATCGTCTCCTCTCCCCAAGCTTCGTAGATTCTTTACGGTAAAGGAGAAGTTACTGTACCTGCAGTGAGTTGATGATGGTAAAGATGTACTGAAATATAAGACCAGCATCCGTCACGCTCAGAATACCAAACACCCAGTTCATTCCAAGAAGAGGGAAGAGAACTACGTATGCCTTGGCACCTTGTCTTATCCTATCCAACCCAGACTTTTTATCGCTTTTTATCTTGAGGATTTCATGGACCGCTAGACCAAGAATGACGGTATTTATCTGAGAATGATAATTACAATAAGTTAAAAAATTAACGTTGCTATACAAGAAAATCTCATACGGGCTACAGACACAGACATGAACCGAGAAAAAAATCTTCTTGCCCCTTCTTCAATCAATGTTGCTTTAAAGGTCTGAGAGCTTTTGTTTTGTGGAAGGCGATGCTGACAAGAAGGTAAAGGGTTCTAAAGTTTACAATTTATGAATTTTAACTGGGGAATTTGTAAACCGGCTGAAATTGAGGCAAAATATTTTTGTTCAAACTTGTAGTAACTGGTCTCTCAGGTTATGACTAACATAGTACAGCAATACCAACAACAACATCAACAAAAATTAAAAAAATAGCTATTTCCTCACAACAGGCACTCGCATGCTGTTCAACACAGCGATCTTAGTCGGAGCCGTATAGCCTCTAGTAAGGCAGACTCATTCCGTGCTGGGTCATTTTCTTGGTTACAAGAAGAACGAGAAAGAAATCTTACCAGGCTTACGACAAGAACAGGTGTAACAAATGTCCAGACAAGGTTGTTAGTGAAGGAAACCCAGCAGCTACAGGAACAAAAAAAAGTGTTGATTGCAAGACAAACCTTCTATCTAAGAGTGGTAATTGCAAGGCAAACCTACGTACATGCGAAAGACTAAGGGTATGCTTAAGCCCTTTGTTAGATACCTTTAGATTCTGGTACGCGAACGACTACGAATACAAGATTTGAGATAAAGGTTTTAGGGAAGTACTAAGGAGATATATATCACAGAAAGCTTCATTTGAAACTGCCTGGATTGGCTACTTATACTAAAACCTTCAAGGACAGCTTCAATGTTAAACAACACAAGGACGTGCTTAACGTACTTCCTTCTTTAAATAACGGCAATAGTAATGCCATTATTGTCTTAAATTAAATTTTCATTATTTTGCAATACATTTTAACTATTCGAAGTGACTGATGGCTGAAATTCACTTACAAGTCGCCATGTACATAACTGTGTATACCGCCATCTTGGCTGGTGGCAATCACAATTGACAGCACCACAATCACAACAGGAACGCCTGTAGTGAGAAGAAATTGGCGAATGAGCAGTAAGCGAGGACGTTGAACTAATTAAGAATCCACTGAGCCTATTCAATGCAGTCTCGAAAAGGAAATTATATCAAACCCTTGCACTTGATGTGCAATTTCTCCGTTATTTGTCACTTTCTCCCGAAAAAGCACTCTAGTTGTCTACTTCAATTTTCGAAATTTTCACTTTTCAGCACCAATCAACTGGCAGTAACTTATCTGCTTTCCATATGTAAATGCAACTGGTTAGCATAAGAACTGGCTGCATGATCTATATGTGAAAAACCGTGAGGTTTGTATCAAAAGAAGGTCATCCCCAAGCCTCGCGTACAATCCAAGGCCATGTCACTTGGTACACAACTGTAAAATTGGCTATTATCCTGCGAAATCCCGCGAAATATCGCGAAATATCGCCTGATACTTAGCCGACAATGCCGTAGGCCGAGCTGGCTAAAATTAGGAGATATTCCGCAAAATTGAGCAGGACAATTTTTTTATATTGTTGCTGTTTTATCATTCGATACATTGATAAAAAAACACAGTCAGTTATTGTAGAAAAGCTGGAGACGTTATTTTCTTTGCCATTTTCTCCCCGACACATGAAATTACCTATATCGTAGGATATCAGTGAATCATGACCATATTTGGGCAGTGTTACAATGTGTTGAATAATAAATACAATTAGTTTGCATTTTTTCGCAGTTTTCGTAGAGTTGCAGGAGCTATTGGAAAGCAAAGACTTAAGTGACCCGTGCTGCTGGAGGACCTCCCACGGTCACGTGCTGACCTTAGAACTTTACAACTTTACATGTTGATTCTGTTGTTGCGATAGAAACACTCTTACAGTGCGACGCGCCTTACCGTGGCCACCCAACAAACTATTTTTTACAAGTTAGCCAATCAGGATATCTTCCTCCTTGTTCATTTAAATACAAAACGACATGTTTTCAATAATTCGTTGTTGCGTCACTTGCCTGTTGGACTTTGCGTATCCTGATTGGCTAAGTTGCCAACAAAAGTTTGTTGTGTGGCCACGGTAAGGCGCGTCGCACTGTGGAATGAGTCTCTTCTGACTGTTTTTTCCAACATATTTTGCCTCTATTTGTACAGAAAGATAACCAATGATTTCTATAAATTCCTTTTAATTCGCTAAGCATGCATTTTTTAAATAGGACTGGGCTCACATAAACCAATTCATAACTAGCAAAACACTTACCCCAGGCAAGTGAATAAACCAGGCGCATTCTGATAACGGTATTAAATACTTTGACCACCATCAGATACAAGTAAATTCCCTCAAATAACATCCATGCAAATCCAACAAGATAGAAATAATGTATTAATGCTGCTGCGAAGACACACACACCCTGTGGAGGACAAGATTACACGTATTTCTGATTAATAGTTAATTCATGAACTACAGACTTGTCCTGTTTACACCGTCTGGACCTACACAGTCTTTCTACGACAGACTCGGTCTTCAGTAGTCCGTTTTCACGAACCTCAGGTAGTCAATAAAGGATAAACGTAGATAAATGTTGTAGTTGTACTGAGACAGAAGTGTTGCGTTAAATACTGAACTTGTTTGTGCACTGAAACTTAGTTTCATGTAATATATCGGAGGAAGAATGTTTCATCCGACTTCCGATTACCGAAAAGTAGGTTGACAAACGAGGCGCAGCCGAGGTTTTTTCAACCATTTTCGGTAGTGATTTTCCTTCGTTTTCTCTTAATGAAACCCAGAATGGTCGATGGCAAATGAAGATGACGAATGTCTCCACCTCCGTCATTGACGGCGGATAGCGGATGGTGGAAGGTGGGTAGAAGACGACAGACGGCTTGAATAGGATGCGAAATGGAAAATTTAAATCAAATTCAGTGATTTTATTCAGATTCACTTGCTGCAGCCTTAACAATTGTGATCTTCATTCCAGGGAATTTTATAAAGCCTATTATTATTAGGATGAGAAATGTCTCTTGGAAAACATGAAGCACTGGAAATATCAAGGATCGAAGCCGTGAAACATTTCTGTACATGTGGCTCACCTTTGTTTCCGAGGCGTCAATTCCAGAAAGGAAGGCAATTTGTGCGATCGCTATGGAAACCACAAGGTTGAGGCGTATTTGAATTTGATCCTGATTTAAATTCCTGTTTGTGAGACAACAGCATCTCAGAGAGAAACATTTACATTGGCCTATTTATGGATCTATGAATGAGAGTTATTTTGTTTCCTACGGTGCTGTTTGTCTTGTCCAGACAGATACGTCACCCAAATTTCCGTTAAGAGGCCTCCCTTAACGGGAGTACCTCACTGGTATTTCTGTTATTTAATCAAAGCTGAGCTAGATTTACACGTAATTACCTAGCCATAAATGTGATAATAGCTCGAGCACTACTGAATATAGCCATTGGTAACAAAATGGACCATGACGTTTAAGTTTTAATTGGTAGTAGGAAGTACTTTATAGTTTTAAAAAGCCATACTTAATACAACTAAAACGTTCCAGTTAATGTTTCCATAACAGGCCATACAAATGTGGTCATATTGTTAGAGTCGTCGAAGGTTTTTGTCCCATTTTAACCGATTGTTCGCAAGGCGCAACGCTGCTGTACTTTTGGGATTGGAAGAGAGTAATGACATACTAAACTCACATGAGAGCGCAATATGTTATTATAGTAAGTACTTCCCCAGTGAGTGACAGGGCACAACCAACGTAAGTGATCACTTCCAACGCCAATCTGTGATCTGAAGAAACTTCCTATGAAAATAACAGAAGAGAAATATTACACTTATTTTTATTTCAAGACTTACGACCAGTCATTAACTCAGTCATGCAGTCGCTTAGTTCAAAAATAATTCATCAAACCAGGAGTTTCAATTCGTCTGTCAAATATAATAGACCAGTACAGGTTAGGTATTCCTGAAAAGGAGTCCTTTGTTCCATGGTGAAATTGTCTATTTCCATCGTTGTCATCCCTAGACACTCACTGGACGTTTTAGAGAACTATTAAGGAATTTTTGGAAACCTGGATCATTAGTTTTGGGTTTCTTTGCAGAATATTATTAGCTTTAGCTTTTTTGCATTAGTAAAAAGAATTGACGTAACTTCTTTAGCCAGATTTTGTCAGTTTCTATTTGTTTGTTGCTAGGCTAGACCTTTCTAATTCTTCGGTAAATAAGGTCACAGATAGCAATTATCGACTGTAATACTAACCTTGATTCCACTAACTTGTGTCAGAACAGCAAAGTTAGTAAGATGATTACAGGAGCAGGTGATTTCATTGTTGAATATTTTCACCAACGAGCATCCTTTGTTGGACCAAGATCCGTTAAATTTAGACCTGCAAAATCAGGGAGGTGTTTTTTTTAAAGCTAAATGTCATAACTCCGTCGTTTACGCTTTTACTTAGACTCCAACTCCCGTAACCTTATGAAGCCTATTACAACCTTCTATCGATTGCTGAGGATGACGTCATATGACGCCAAAAAACTTCATTAGATTAAGAAAAATACTTTTCATACGTTTTTGACCTACTGAGCAAGATATCATCGTACGAAATGTCTGCAATGTTCAATGCAAAAGCAAGATAACAGATCGTATTAAATTGTTATGTTTGTATTTGCTATCCTTACTTGATTGAAAAGTTCCAGAAAAGGCAATGTGGCGTTTCTTCCTTATGCAATGTCTAGAAATTTAATGGAAGGAAATAACAAAACTTTCAGACAACGTTCTCTGCTTTTTTAAACTGTGTTATCAAGGTAAAAGTAGTAAATGGTACTTCAGAGTTTTACTCATTTTGAACATACACTGCCGTAACTGAATGAAACTGTGACATTTTCTTCAAGAATACCAATAGGCTCAGGGTCTAATCTTCCTGCAATTATCCGGCTTCCCAACTTGAGGGTCTTAGATGTTATACTGTAAAAAGAAAAAAGAAAGAAATAAAGTTTAATAATAATAGTTCATCACATTTCTCATTAATATATTTCCTGTTGAATGCAGATTTATAACCTTAATTGCTGAATAACGTGTATGTTTGATAAAAATGCAATGTGATGTTTTTAGCCTGCTGAGCTAGGCCATTAATCTTGGTTCATGTAGAGTCTCCTGTAGCTCAGTGGTAAAACATCGAAACTAGAAATCGGAAGGCCTTAGGTTCGACTACTGTTGGGAGCACTCTTCTTTTTCCAAGTATGCCTGTGTCACTGTATCACTTATTAGATAAAACGGTTTTCCTTTTGGGAGAGCTGTTGGCGTAATATGGGAGTTCTTGTCCATATCAACTGAACTTGGCCATTAAATAGCGTTGTATTTAATTAAAGTTTTCGTGGCCTGGCCGTTAACATAACATGCCTGTATGCGACTGGTACTATTTCGAAATTTTTACTTTGGCTGACATTTTATCTTGTACGTTCTAACATTTTTATATTGAATTAACTCCAACTGAAATATTTTCGGTACCAGTTTAACATGGAAGTCATAAATTTTAAAAAAATTAACTGCATGGAAACGGACAAAACACTTCTACCACATATGAGACGCAAATATATTAACCCTATGTAGACCAAGCGGAGGAGGTGAGGGTACAGATTCCCTTCCACTCTACACCTTTTTCTTAATTTTAAGCGCAAACGACACGGAAGTTCGTAACTTCTTCAAAAATTGATCTGGACAAAATTTCGTAGGGTTGGTCAAGGCTCACTGAATTTAGTGTTACCACGGCAGCCAATTTTTGAGAGGCAATTTTTTTCAGAACTCGAAAGCTTATGTTTTTAATAAACAAAAATTGACTTTCTTATAGCAGATGTCACGTTTGTATATCATTTTCATGTTCTTTTAAATTCCTTTTCCATTAATCTTGTGTTGTTTGGTCGTTTATGAGGTTTTAAGGAAATTAAGGTATCCAAGATTGCGGATCCAGGAAGGCCGGCATTTTGAGGTGGTGAAGTAATTCCCACGTCATATGACACCATCACTTGCCATTGAAGACCTCAAAGGAAACATCTTTTGGTTGTAATAGCTTTTATACTTGACAGATGTAGTATGAATCATGGATGTAAATTCAATTCCCGGAAACTTTGAAGATGGAGTAATAGCTTGAGTTAAATCCAAGATGGTGATTATCCTAGCTATCTCCAAAAAGATGGGAGCGTTTTTTAAATATTGTTATGCCGCAAAAGCAAGAGCAAGGGTTCTAACCGCTCATCTTCCCGTTGTACTACGGTGTCCGAAGTATAAGCTTGTCTGTAAGCGTGAGGGTTAACTTCTAAACGTCTCAATTTGCCTGGGCTGGTACATCAAATTCAAATAAACCCACCCTTTCAACTGGACATGCTGTTCATCTGGGATCCATTGCTCGATGTCATTATAAACCATGTAGACAGCAACAACGTCTAACGAAAAATAGCGAGAGAAATAAGCAAAAGAAACACATCACATTACAAACTGATTCACTGCTAACGTCTGTTCTAACGTCTAATTCTTTGAATCAGCTGGTGATAATCCTTGCTATATTCGATAGAAACTACACGAATTAAGCCTGGATACTCTATTCAAAATATTTTGCATGCAAACGCCGACGCGATTAAAAAAAAGTAATACAGTGTCACCATTTGATAGATCCTCAGAGCAACTGCATTTTACCTTTTCCTGCAAACGTTTTCGACGGTAGGGAAATACTCGCCCATCCTTCCTTAACTGAGTATTCTGTCTCGTTGACGGAGAAAACGACTGTATCAATGTTATCCACAAATACTTTCTGGATCTTTATTGCTACAAAATTAATTGAAAAAGAAGGTGTTGTACAGACTTTCAAGTTATATAACGACCCAACTAAGATATAAACTGAAAAAGGGGCTTCACCCCTTTTACTGATGAGGTAACGTTTGAGTATCGGTGCTCCCCCAGAAAACGAAAGGTATAACCACGGGGCTCCATCCCCTTTGCGGCTCGTTTCTTGGAATCCGCCATCTGCAATTTGTCTTTAAGCCAGCAATGTCGCCAACAACGTTCAGTGAGCTACCACCTATGTACGATATCTCTCTACATCATGGTAATGCAGAAAGCCGCAACGCAAGAATTCATCTTCCAACCCGGCACTCTAATCTCCACGGAATCAACGGACGCTTTTGATTGGACTACTTTATAATTGTTTTCCACCATGCCCCACCAATAGCGTACCTTTACTGCTCACTATATAAGCACATACAACCCACAATTCTTTGATTCGATCTGACGTCAGAACTGGAATCTCTTAAAGGTGGACAAATTACATTATCAACTCTGTTCTTAAAACCAACCATTCGTAATTTCGTAGAGCCTAAAAAATATCGTTACTTTTATAAAATTCATTTGTATCTATTTCATTGCTCCCTATATAGAGTACCTTTGTTGCTTTTTAGGGATACGATCATTCTTATGTCCTGTTAACTATTGTTTTAAGAGCCAATTGCATGCTTCTTCTTAGAAGTACTGGGCGATTGAAATGGCATTGAAATGATGTCATAAATTTTCTAAATTCGCCATATTAGCATTAAGAGCGACTATCCTTAAGAACCTCATATTCAATTGTTATGTAAAAAGTAGATTTCGCTGATAACTATCCATCAACTTCTCTTGGCAAGTAGGTAACAAATATGAAATACGAACGGAGAAAGTTACTTTTCTTAAAATTTTAAAGTGGTTAATTCCTTTGTTCAAACCACTCCCTTCCTCCTCCGGTCTGTTCACTCACCATAGTGTTCCTGGGAAATGACGATGCTCTCATTCACTTTATAATGCATCTTGCCGTACTTAATCGCAAATGACTCCAGCTCCTGAGTAGCTATCAAAACATTGATCTCGTTCTTTTTGACCTGTTCGTTTTTCAAGTCTTGGAATAATTTGCTGGTCATGTTGGTTGCATTCTAAGAAAACAAAAACATAGAAGTAAGGCTTTATTTGGGATATAATTTGCTTGAAGACTATACATAATAACATAATATACACTTTGTTTGACTCTTAGGCCAATTATCTTTGTAACCAATTTTAATGATTATTTTTTTGCCAGTTTTCATTATAGCCCCAGACGCTACACTCGCTCTTTTCCATTTTCTATTATGTTTCGCCTTACTTTCTCCACAGTGATATGGGTAATTTATTAATAAATTCAAAAACCTCATGTATGGCTCACCCTACAGAAAATAAATAACATAGACAAATGTCTATGCTATTTATCCCATCCTATGAAACTGACAAGCGTGAAATTGACAGCTGTATTACAACCAATTTAAAGCTACCCATACTACTTTTCGGTCTTGTCGCATCAGCTAGAGGCTTCAAATTTTTAAACTCGACTCAGGCGCGGTGTATAAATTTGAACGCCAGATACGAATAGATTCTGCACCCTGTTCGACTTTTACTGGTCATAGGCTTGCGTGGAATGACGTACCGTGCTTTGTTGAAATTGCGACTTATCGTTTAGTTTTCACAACGTAAGCTGTGTTGTTTTACCTTCAGAGAACCTCTCCTCGTGACGTTGAGAGCTCTCATCAACAAAATGAAGCGATGTAACTGCAATGAAATAAATCAAAATTTGATGAGTACGAAATTTTCCTATAAGTAAATCAAAGGTTAATGAATGGATTCCACCAGACTGGGGAGATATATATTCATCAATGGCCCACCGAGTTTAACCCAAGGAAACCGTGTCTTTGCAATACCAGGACAGATTTGAATTGAATTATGGTAAAGGTTGAAAATAATACTTCATGTCCACACGATGTAAGAAAAGCAAATTGATTCGTGTTAATAAATGAACAGACAGCGCTGTATCGACATCACAGTACCATGTAGTGTAAACAGACAATTCTATGCTCTGCAGAATATCTGGAATAAATTTCTCTCGAAATAGTTCAAAATTTTCCGAAAATCAAAAGCCGTTCTTTTCAAAGTGGTACTTGAAGTATATTTATCCTAAATATCTTTTCAAACCATGGAAGTAATGTATAAAACAAGAGGAAGAGTGTTTCATCCAATTTCGAAACAAAGAGAAGCGTTTTTTTAAACCAAATTCAAGGATTTTGTAAATAGAATGAAACACTCTTTCGATTTCCTCAAACTAGTAATAATTCCTGGAGAAAATCAAAGTGAACTGAGTATGACAAATTTTTATGTTATGACCCCTTCGTGTTTGTGATTTTCTTTGTTTTTTGTCATGCATTATTAATGAGTTTGAAAATTACGTACACAAATCCACCTCGCTTGGGTTAGCATTTCAGCCCAAACCTCCTACATTGGTCCTTTCTGTTTACTAGCAACACCCATCAAGTTATCAAAATCTAGTGAATGTGGCTGATCTAAACATAACTTATTAAAGATGAATTCCCACTGAAATAAGAGCTACACAAAGCGGGAAAAAGCTCTTGTTTTCATCCTTTCTTGTATAACTGATATCATAGTGTAGTACGTAGAATAAAAGAGCGTGGAATTACTCGTATCTTGTGACTGGCTGTAACAAAAATAAATAAATAAATAAATAAATAAATAAATAAATAAATAAATAAATAAATAAATAAAGTAAAATAAGATAAAAATATTGAAAGCCAACACAATACCAGCAGCAGACTGTTTCTCCTGTGTAGACTTGTTCTTGCTGGAAGTTTCAACTAAGGCGGTATTCAATGTAAACGTCTCTTCTGCGTTAATAGGGAACTTAAGCAGCGACGACGGCAATGGCAACGAAAACGTCACCTGAAAATATAACTTTATTTCATTGTGCTAATTCGCGATTATTTCAACTCGCTCAACTTCTACAGAAATGCATGGCAAACTATCCAGTAACCAAATTGGTAGGAGTGGCGTTCAAGTTAAAGTACCCCTGGGACGAAAATTTCATTTTCCATCTTTTTGCATTTTCGTGTAGAATATGACCTTCTTACTCGTGTTACCAAATTTCAATCCTTTACGAATAAAAAGCTAAAAAAAGAAATACTTCCAATCGCCGTAAAGGATTGAAATTTGGTAACATGAGTAAGAAGGTCATATTCTACACAAAATGCAAAAAGCTGGAAAATGAAATTTTCGTCCCAAGGGCAATTTAAGAAAGGAAATGAAAAATTCACCGTCGCGTGCTCACGTTCTCCAAAAAACCTAGAATTTGGTCATTTCACGTTGTTGTTTTTCAGAGGACGGCAAAGAAATGTACCAAAATGTAAAACGCACGTGCAGAGCGATTGTTTTTCCTCATTAAACCTATTGTTTCGTTGTCGTTGTCGTCGCCGTCGTCGTTGCTTAAGCTCCCTAATCATCGCTGTTGCCAGCCTACCACTTTGAAGAAATGTGTAAACATATAGAATGCTTGTTGCTGTTGGAGTAATTAAAACAGGACTGCTTACCATTGTGATGTTTGCCGTTGTTGTGTCTGTTACTTTTGTTGTTTTGGTTGCCAATATCGCCGTTTTCGAGGTTAGAAGTTTTGTAGTAGCCGTTACTTGTATTACTTTACTTGTTGTTAATTCAGATCTTGTAGCCATTGTTCGTTCTGTCAAAGATGTGGTTTCTGGTTGGGTAGAAACTTGCTCAGTCGACGTCAATATTAATCCTGATGACGCCAGATCATCTATAGTAAGATCATTGAAAAACTCCAACTTTTGAGGTTACATTAAAAACAGGTAAATAACTCAATACATAATATGAAGTGTAAAGAAAAAGTTTGAACTTTATTCAACTTCGAAGATACTTATGTTTTAAATTAATGACTACTGCAAGAGTCAATCACTCTCATTTATTCCTGAAATTGTTTACACTCGCTTTCTATTTAAAATAGTTGAAGATGGAAATGTTTTAGCTTAGTGGTGACGTAAAGTAAAAATAACTGTAAAACTTGTAAATCAAGTAACGCCTGGGACTTGCGCCAAATCGGTTACGATGTATTATTTTGTTAATGATTATACAAGAAATATTATATCAAGAACACAAAAAATTAGATGATCTATTTAATTATTTAATTAGTTTTTTTACATCGTTTTTTCTTGTTTTAGATCCAACATTGTTCATCTTCTCCTTTCTGAGCAGGTAATAAATTATTGTTATCACTTTTACCCAGGTACCCAATTTATATTTTTTAATAGTACCGTTTGACGTCGTGCTGTTTAACCTACTTTCCCTAACACATACCTTTTTCGCAGATGTATTTGTGCTGTCGTTCGTTGCATTTTATTGCTTTCAGTTTGGCTTCATTCCTAATGATTACAAAGCAATACCATTCACCATCGTCGTCGTTATCATCATCGTCATCACCATCATCATCATCACCATCACCATCATCATCATCATCGTCGTCATCACTGGGATCATCGTCGTCATCATCATCATCTCCATCATTCCCCTGAGGTGTGTCAGCGATGTCATCCTTGATTTCAAGGTCACACAGTGATTGATCTTGCTCCCAGCAGAACTTGTGTTCTTTCTTCCAGCTAATATAAAATCCACAACACTTAACATCAGCAGTAACTGATAGCTGAGAACTATTTCATCAATCCTTTATCTTTTAAAAGTCTCTATTTCAACCAGCTTAAGCTTATCAGATACAATTGAATAAATATCAAGCAAAAGTAGCCTGCAGAGTTTGTGGGGGCATGATGGGGTGTATAAGTAAAATTGACGAATTGATGTGGCTATAACTTTACTTCCTTTTAAGTTATTAATCTAGAATTAATACGAGCAATAATACTTAAGCAATAGAGGACTTTTTTTGTGTTTACATAGCCTCATCTAAAAACAAGGGAGGCTGGGAAAATTCGAGACAGTTATGCAAACCCTCGACTGCGTCTCGGGTTTGGATAACTTTCGAGAATTCTCCCAACTCCCCGAGTGTTTAGACGAGGCTATGTAAACACGGAAAAAAAGTCCTCTGTTGCTTTTATAAAATATTTCTCAAAAATAATTCGACTTTTGAGGAGAAATTTTGTCTATTTATTCCTTTATTGAAATAGGTTTTCTCAATACACACTCTGGGCAATTATATTTGCTACTAGCCAATGAAAACGCGTATCTGACAACACATGAACCAATCAAAGTTCGCGTTATAAAAGTCAAAATCAAGTTGAAATGTGTTGCAAGCGTCAGCCCCGTGTAGATGACGGTAATTTCAGTTTGGAATCCTCGTAAATCTTACAGAAAAATATTGAACGTTCGTTAAAAACTCGATGAAAAGTTCACAACATAAGGAAAGAACTTCAAGATAAGGAGTTTCTTTGAGCTGAAAATGAATGTCACTGTGCTTGGTCGCTCTTAAAAGTGACGTGAACTTGCCGGATTTGGCAGCCTGAGAACATGGTTGAGAAGTTGAATCGCTCATCGTGCCTTGTGAAGTTTTGCTGGTTAGGAATCATAGCACAAGAAGCAGATCCAGATTGTTGAAGTTGCTGCTGGTAATAGTAATAGTAGCTCCAAAAGAGATATAAACATCATTCCATGCATATTTTAAAGAATCTTTAGAACAAATTCGTGGCCGTCCTTTTAAAATCGCTTTTCCCCAGCGTGTACTGTGTAGTTTTTCACTAACTAACTAACTAACTAACTAACTAACTAACTAACTAACTAACTAACTAACTAACTAACTAACTAACTAACTAACTAACTAACTAACTAACTAACTAACTAACTAACTAACTAACTAACTTAATAACTAACTAACTAACTAACTAACTAACTAACTAACTAACTAACTAACTAACTAACTAACTAACTAACTAACTAACTAACTAACTAACTAACTAACTAACTACCTACCTACCTACCTAACTAACTAACTAACTAACTAACTAACTAACTAACTAACTAACTAACTAACTAACTAACTAACTAACTAACTAACTAACTAACTTACTCACTGAATGAATGAATGAATGAATGAATGAACGGACGGACGGACGGACGAACGAACGAACGAAAGAACGAACGAATGAATGAATGAGTGACTGAATGAATGAATGAATGAATGAATGATTATATGAATGAATAAATAAGAATAAATAACATTCACTTTACCTTAGCCCTGTCCAGTATTTCTCACCCAGTTGACTGATGAGATTGTTCACCTTTTGAAGACTACCCGAATCATCGATTCTTGCCCCGCGTCCTCCGAATGCAGCACATTTTTGTTTTACTTGATTTCCTTTACAGGTGTCATTTCTTGGATGATAGGCCACAGAATCACACACTTGTGGCCCTAAATAGTAAAAATGGTAACGGGTTTGTAACAACACTAACGGAAAACTAGTATTATGATATTTTCGTCGGGCATTACGGCGTATTTTGCAGGCTAAAATAGAGAATTTATATTTTAGCCCGCGGCTCTGAGCGAATAAGATTGAAGAAAAAAATGTGGCCAACCAATCAGAACTGGAAACCATTCAACTGTTCGCGCTGTTTTCTTCCTTGCTTGTCTGGAACTCACTGCTGCCATCTGCAATTTGATTTGAGCTACAAAATACATGGCTATAAAACCAAACAAAGAGGCAAATTCTCGGTCGTCCCAGCTAGGTGAAGAGGACTCACAGGTGGAATAATGCCTGTAGTAGCTACATGGCCGGCGGGGAGGTGAATGTACATAAATTTGTCTTCGTCAAGTGTAAAACGCTCGGTTTAACAATTGCACAATTAACACTTATAAGTGACTATTTCTTAGCTGTTTACAAAATTCTGTTATTTTCCTTCCGTTCTTCACTATAAAATTTCCCTTAGCTTACATAATTTGTCGCAGCGAACACCTTAGCTTTTAGACAACTTGAAGACAACATATTAATTAAACGATTTGATCTACAGTTTTCATTTGCAAGCCAAATATTTGCATAGCACTCCTTCACCTGTCATTTTTTATCACGTGATTGTTGTCAGCAAGTGCAAGAGTTTGTGATCCTATGGTTCTTTCCGTCGGCTTTCGTGTGGTTTCATAATAGGCCTTATCACGGTTTTCGACGCCATTTTGACGGGTAGGCAAACAGGCTTGAAATAACAGTGTTTGTATGGAAATCCGATGTCAAATAATTTTCATAAAATATCGCTTCTGAAAAATTCATGAATTGGAAACTTTTGGCACCAGGAAAAGGATTTTAAGAACAAAATTGGAGGGATGCAGCTGTGACAGAAAGCGTCCAGTCGTGTTTTGAACTTTCCATACATTTCCCTGTATTTTTTCCCGCGAACTATTTTTAGCAGCAGTTCACGGCTAGTTCGCTATAAAGACAAATGTATGGAAAGTTCCAAACACGACTGGACGCTTTCTGTCACAGCTACATCTCTCCAATTTTGTTCTTAAAATCCTTTTTCTAGTGCCAAAAGTTTCCAATTCATGAATTTTTTCAGAAGCGATGTTTTATGAAAATTATTTGACATTGGATTTCCATACAAACACTGTTATTTCGACCCTGTTTGCCTACCCGTCAAAATGGCGTCGAAAACTGTGATAAGGCCTATTGTCCGAAAAAATCTTCGTTATTCCCAAGCGAGAAACGTCGCTCTAGCATCGTCCTATGTTGTTGCAAGTTTGGTATTGACGTTAAGCTTGAAGTAATACGAAATAGTTTTTGCTCGATCATTTCGTGACCAGAGAATTTGACAATTAGCTAAAAGGAAAATTTACGACATTAACGCTTCTTGACACTTCGGCAACTTCATGTCATCAAATATGGAGAAATTAACATAGGTAGCATCTATATTTTTATAGAAATGAAAGTGTGAAAAGCTACATGTAAATTAAAATCAAGCATTTGAACGGAAGAGTGTCGTGCGGCTGAAGTTCGTTTGCGTGCTTAGTGTCGGTCTTTTCTTTCTACTCATGAACATTTCAAATTTTAAACACTGAAGCTTCCCTCTGCATTAATTAACTAATTAATTAACTAATTAATTAACCTAATTTTGAAGTTCTCATGAAGGTTCATCCGTCTTATATAATGCTCGTCCCTGAAATGCTTTCCAATTACGGCTTGTTTGTGTTCCTCTACACGATGGAGGAGGTAGCAGCACGTGTAACAGAAATAACTTGCCGCACACAGATCACATGCAAACTCATATAAAACATTCTGTTGGTAAACTAAGGAAGACTTTCAATCCGTTTCTCTTAGGTCGTCAGAATCTTTTCGCTTGTAAAGATTGCTTGCAGATCATCATTGATTTTTCTTCAAGGTCATTAAGTTGTCTTCGAACCGTGTCGGAAGATTTTTGATCCTTATAAGGCAAGGGAATCCACAGAGGACTGTCAGATGCTGGAAGGTATTGCTGTTGATACTCGAGTCGATTCGTTTAATTCCCAGGATTTTTTAGTTTCAAAAATATGGCTTTCAAGTTCTTAAATTATCACGAGAGGAGGGAAGGTTTGAATCCTAAAGTTGTTCATTGCTATCAACAATTTTCTATATCTTTTTCATTAAAACCCCCCTTATAAAGAAATGAAATAAAAATAAACAAATTCGCATGTTCCAACTTAAGACGGGCACCTAGAAAGATATTAATTAACAACAAGATATGGTAGGAACCTGCTCCTAACGGAACCGAGAGCAAATCAATATTTCAGCAGGTCACTCACCGGTTATGAAGCTTGCAAATTGCAGCAGCAAATTACAACTTGCCAACGTATTGTGTCGAGGAAATTTCATGCTTCCAAGTCAATCGCAATTTCACAACTACACTATATTACTTTTGTTCTGGTGGTACTGATTGTAAACAAACAAAAGATGGTTCGAAACCTAAAAAGTTTCGTTTTTAGATCTTTAAAAGGAGCTGGCCGGACTTTCGTGATCTGTTGTTGCGTGCGTTCTTCCCATGTTCCAAGCGGAATTTCTTCCCTCAGGCCATGCAAATGCGCCTCTGGAAAATTTTATTAACAGTGGTTAGGTGGAAACGGTGACAGGTTATTTGTTTAACAAAGCAAATTTCCAATTGGAATTAACATACATTGTTTGGCTACCTTAAAACGTTTTAAACGAGCTTTCAGCTGAAAACACACTATGCATGTTAACATTAATTTTTGTTAAAGGGAAGAAGAATTTCTAATAAAATTTTTAAGAAATGCAGAGGGAAGCTTGAGTGCTAATTTTTGAAATGCCCTTGATTAGAAAAAAAAAAAGACCAGCACTAAACACACAACCAAAAAAAAAAATAATAATAATAATCATAATAATAATAAAAATGAAACAATAGAAAACACTCAAGCGGACTCTATCCACGCGAAAACTGTCAAATTTCTTCCGTTCTTATACTTGAACTTAATTAACATGTGCCTTTTCACAGTTATATTTCTGTACATTTATGCCTCCTATGTCAATTTGTTCACATTTGGCGATGATGACACGAAGTCGTCGAAACGTCGCGCCGTGCAATATTTTTTTTACCTTTTTTTAATTTCCCTTTTAAAATGTTTATCAAAGTCGATCCTTATTGGATGTCAACTTTGGACTGATGAATGAAAGAGAAGATTTTTTTAATAAGTCAGCTTAGCATCTCTACAATCCTGGGCCTTTTCTTTCTAATTAACGTTTGCTTGAGTCGGTTTTTAAAAGTAGTTTTTTAATGCCTTAAAAGTTCATTGGCAACAAAGCACAAACCGAAACTAACTATAAACACAGCTGTTGTAGCTCCTGCAAAATGAAAGACCTTAAATAAATATATACATAAAAAAATAAATTGAAATGTCAGGGAAAATAAACCTGAACTTTAAAAAGTTAATTAGAGGTTCAGCTAGTACTGGCAGAAATTATTATTATTTTTTTTTTCAAATTTAGTTTTACAACTGCGAATCGTATACATTTATTATCAGTTTTACGCAGTGTAATATTAAAGTTAAAGTTTTTCTTTTCCGACAGTTTATGTATAGTTTTAACGTCAGTAAATCCATTTAAGCCACCTCACTTTTCTTGGGATGATATAAATATAAACAGTGTGTAATGAAAGGTAAAGTAACACAAAAGAATAAAATTAAGAAAATTCATCGCTGATGCCACTAAATATTTAGTGCATTAAAGGACATCTAATAAGTTGATCCTTTTTTTCTTGTAGCAACAGTTTCAAGTTATTGGGGTTTTCCCTCGTGAAGCGTTATCATGGGTTTTCTTAAAGTAACCAAGGTGATTTGAAGAGGATTTGACATGTCCTCTTGAAAGTTGAAGTAGTCCTATGTTTCCTGGCTAGTGAAAACCTTTAAGCGGATTTTAAATTAGCTTTTTCAAAGCCACACAATAAGCTGAATTTGCAAATGACCTTGAACTGCTTATACTGACCTTTTTTGGTAAATATATTTAAAGTTTCATCCATAAAACGGTGCGAACAAATTATAGTTATGACTACAAGATGTTTCGATTTGCATAATTTTCTTATTTAAATAAAACACAGGCAAACAACATAACAACAACAACAACAACAACAACAACAACAACAACAACAATTTGTTTATTTATTTACAAATTATGATGATATAAGTTGCTTGTCCCGAAAATAGCCACAAAGCTAGTCGAGGCGGGACAAGACGAGCTGGAAAACGGGAAAAAAAACTATTCTTGCATTATAACGCAGATTTAAATAAGGCTATGCAACAAAATAAAAGTAAATCATATGTAATTTTTATTATCATTAATATTACAATAGAAAAGAAATGAACAGGGAAAAGGAGAATCAGGTTATACCAGTAAAAGAGAAGGACATGAGTGATCAGTTTTTCATTCGGTCAACATATTTTTAATAAGCTTTACAATTTACCGTTACTGAATGTTTAAAAGAAAAGCGACTGGAAGCGAGGCGAGATATTAAATTTGCTTAGACTTATCTGTTTATTGAAGCAACGACGAAGCTCGAAATACTGAAAATATTTTCTCATTAATTTTTCATCAGCTTAGTAGTTTTGCGGTTAGGTTTGCAGTTTGCCTAGTTCCTAGGCCTCTCTCTGTTTCGGGTCACGTGGTCCGAACAAAAACGCGAGGCCTAGACAAAAATCAAAAATTGAGACAAATGTTTCAATTTTTTCTGACGTGAAATTTCACGTTGAGCGGCTCGCGCAATGGCGGGAAAATCGGAAGAAGTAGTAAGTTCGAACTCATTTTCGACGCAAATGCTTCGGTCGACAAGTTTCTTTCGAGTATATAAGAGTTGTTAGTTGCTAGTACTTTGTGAGCAGTGGCTCTTTGTCTATGTTCTGGTTGGAAAATAATAACAAATTGCTTGTGTCATGTTGAACACTTTGTGTTTATTTTTATCGGTGTGTTCTACCAAAACATTCAGGAATAAGGACTAAGTGGACTATTTCTTAGTGTTGTGATCACCACTTGACTTGAAACAAAAGCCAGTGACATCTTTTATGAGCAAAATTAAGCACACAATGGAAACCAGTGGTTTCAGCAACACCAAGAAACACTCATGCCTTGGAATATCTGAAGTCTATTATTCCCTTCCCAAGCTTGCTTTAAAACGATATTTTACTGCAATTACACATTGTCAAATAACTAGGCATCAAAATCAAATTTGAATCAAAATTCAGTTCACAAGTGCCTTTAATTAAATGAACTTAAACGAAACATTCACATCTTGAGCTTACTGTAACGAATTACAAGAAATAGCCGTTACAGAAATGAAAGTTCTTCACTTGCAGAGACAATTTCCGTTAGGCGGGAAAATTCTAACCTGGGACAGCTTTGGCATTCAAAATTGCCATCTCAGCTTCCATTCTAGTGATGACCTCGCCCTCAGCTAAGTAGAAAAAACTGTGTTTCGCAAGTTCAATAATGGTACGGACTCTGAGTTGTTAGCGATGGCTGTTCAGTCCCAAATAGCATCAGCGAAGCTGCTCTGAAACAGCAGTTTCCATCTCCGAAGGTTTTGAGCGCAAAAAATTCCACATACTGCTCCGTCGGAATAGGGTCACAAGAGCTAAAGATTGCAAGTTTGCAAAGATGGCAACAGTCGATCTACAATTACACATGCAACCACAGGGGTTTTGAAACCATAATTTACCGCTGTTTGCAACATCTTACATAAACCCGTAAAGTTCACCATGTTTAAAAATAAAACAAATGCATGCGCAGTCTGTTTTTGTCTAAGCTTTCCCCGCTCGTTCGCCTCGGATACGTCACCGAAACGAATTGACTGTGAGGGCCTGGGAGTAAGCCATAGAGGGACTAGGCAAGTTTGCAGTTAAAATTTATGAGGCATATTACTATTACTGTTCGGCATCGGTGTGCCAGTCTATTTAGCAATTTTTTTCACTCTACAGTTGAACCTCTCCACAACGGCCACCTTGGGGACAGAAGAAAGTGGCCGTTGTGGAGAGGTGGCCGTTATGGGAAGGTAGGGGTGTAATATGACACCTTTTTTTTTCAGGAAGTACAACATGTTTATTGTGCCAAGTTCATGCTTACTGTAGCCTAAAATGACAATCCAATCTTAAATAATATATATATATAGATAAATTACACGATAAAAACGTAAATAATGCTTTGAATCAAAATGCTGAAAAGACGAAACGAGCAAGGTTCGCAGCATTCGCTATATTATTGCAGAAAATTTATGCTTACTGCAGCATATAAATGAAACACAATCAAAATACGTATATCATTAAAATTGATACAGAAACGTAATGTTCCGAAGACAAATGTGGATTACTGCATCAGTTTATAAAAAAAAAAAGGTTTTTACAAAAAAACTGTACTGGCCGTTGTCGAGAGGTTATTTTGGCAGTTGGGGACGCACCTTAGTGGCCGTTGCCGTTGTAGAGAGGTGGCCGTTGTAGAGAGGTTTAAACAAGAGCTAATGTGTGGACTGTCCGCCGGGACAAAAAAAATTTGGCCGTTGTAGAGAGGTGGCCGTTATGGAGAGGTGGCCGTTAGTGGAGGTTCAACTGTAGTTAACTGATGCGGCATATGCAAGGTGAAAGGATAAACATTGACGCCTGTAGTGTTGAATTAGTAGTTGGTGGTTTAAGTAATGTCTTAAAAAACGAGCCGGAGTATTTTATCGGCTGCGAGTTTTTTGAACGGCTTTAAAAACATTCCTGGAAAAGTGTGTGTCAATAGAGTTCATAACAATTATGCTTTTGTGAACGTTGGAAATTAGCGTACGAGAAAAACACCGCATACTGATGAGGAGGAGATTTATCGAAATAAAGTCACCCCACGTGATGTATCATCGACCACTTGATAGGTCAATGGGCTTATGAATTATTGAGTTAATGAAATACTGAAGATGCAAGAAACATACAGAACACATCAAAATTGTTAAATATCCTTAATTTGAAAGCAGCACCATCAAATGGAGAGATTTTAATAATTTATAAGGAATTGTATGGCCGCCATGCTGGAGACGCTGACTTTGTTCCTAACATATTTTTCAGTTACTATGTTCACGAATATATCACGGTATTCTTGTGTAAACAGTACCAAAGCATTAATGCATTTCCTTGACGTTAGCTTAAAAAAAAAAAGGTCACTTCGATAAGCGGTTATTGTTGGTCACGTAACCAGTTCCAAACAATGCAAATTTTTGAGATTTTAGCCCTTACTGGATTATGAATGTAAATAGTTAATTAAAAAAAAATGCTTATATTTTCTACGCTCTCTGAGCTAAATTTACCGGCGATTTAAACAAGTAAAATAGCTTTTAAAGGTGCTCTCATTTCGTCAACGCATCGTCTTGGCTCTCGTTTTAAGGATAAAGAAGCCAACACCCTTCTATTAGCCGGGTGTTAATTAAATTCCTTTACAAAAGCCACAAATGTGTGATGACAATTCATTCATTAGGGGAATAAAACAAATTAAATTACATTGTGGTTGAGAGATAAATAATTGATTTCTTATGTTTTATTTCTGAGAGCTACGCAGCTAAGCTGGAAATTTAATATATCGAAATTGGTATATTCTGCGGTTCAACGGCGCATAAGCTATTTATTTACGTTTTATGGCAAATAAAATAAATGAATAAATGAATAAATGAATAAATGAATAAATGAATAAATGAATAAATGAATAAATGAATAAATGAATAAATGAATAAATGAATAAATGAATAAATGAATTAATTAATTAATTGAAAGAAGAAGTGTGTAGGCTACGGTAAAACCTCCTTACTACAGCAAGTTTTAAGTTCCGTTTACAGTTCAATAATCACATGTTTATAGGAGTTATGCTTCTTTGTTGACTTAAAAAAAGTGGATGGTCGTAACAAGTCGCTGGTAGAGAAGTGGTTTCGTTTGTTCTGGTTTCCAACTCGTTTGTGACAATGTTTGTTGCCATGCTTGTCCACACGTCGCTTGAGTTTTGCTTAGCTACGCTGGAAGATGCAATACTCCTCGACATTTTCCACGTTTGTCTTTTGCGATCGAATTCTGCGTGTACGTCGCCATTTCTTAGCACGTGAAATATGAAGATGAAAAAGCCCTGAGGGAAAATAACAATTGAAATTATGCTACGCGGTATTGGTATCACCTCATATCTCTGACGTTTGAGTAATACAATAGGTTCACATAGACGTTCTAAATTTCGTTAGTATAAATCTACTAGCGCGTTCTATTGTGAATGCTGTTCTCTTATTGGCTACATTACTCTGTTGTAGATAGTAAGTAGCCTAACAGTGCGCGGTTGCCAAAACAAAATCGCGGCCCCTTCCTCGGGTTTTCAAAGTGTCCGTGAAAAGAATTTGGATAATTTGTTGTTAAGTTTGAACGACTAGTAGATTTTTACTAAAACAATTAGATTATTCACTCTCGATTTCTTTGCGTGATGTCGAGACCTCATGAACTATCACGGGATATAAATTTCAAGCTCATGATCTAATTGTTAAATTATTGATCCAGTCTGTGAAGGACTCAGGTTAAGATCTCATATTCCATCAATTAATAAGGGCCTCTTTCCAGTCTCTCCCACAGCCACGACCTCGTTAAAGTTGTAAATTCTGGTTGGAGTAATGGGAAAAAAAGTACGAGACTGGCTAATGTTAAAACTAAACATAATTTGTGGCAACCTAGTCTTAGTTAACAGGAAAACGAATTTTTGCCATGTTCAGTTCATCCTTTTTTAGGAACTAGTTATGTGTATTGCTGGTGTTAGTTGCGTTTTCGCTATTCATAACTTAACTCAAATACCGGATTCCATTTAGCCCTGCTGAGGTGGAAATTTCCCTGGTAGAATTAAACATAAATAGGCAATCATTTAACGGTTTTTTTATAACCATTTGAGTAATTTTGGAAAATTAATTTGAGTTTGGATAAAATTCTAAATTCGTAATATACCTCCTTTCTTGTTACGATCCATATCCTAACGACTCCTTCTTTTTATTGATGCATGAATTTACCTAAGATCCCTGAGAATTCTATAGAGTTCCTGCGTCTTTCAAAGTTTGCAGTGTCTAATAGAACTAATGTACCTGTAGCGAGTTGAGAATGGTGAAGATGTACTGAAACACAAGACCCGCATCCGTCACGCTCAGAATACCAAACACCCAGGTCATTCCAAGAAGAGGGAACAGAACTACGCATGCCTTGCAACCTTTTCTCACTCTTTCCAGCTCAGACCTCGTATGGTTTTTCATCTTTAGAATTTCACGTAGCACTAGACCAAGAATGACCGAGTTTACCTGAGAATAATTATTGACTATAGTTAGTTGCTATCATTGTCGTTGAACGACATGAACGCTGTTCCAGAGTTTTATTTTCTGGGCTTAAAATTGTCAGTTGTTTCTGTGTGAAAAAAAAAAAAAAAAAAAACCCTGGGTAAAACTATGAGATACAGGGTAACTCGTTGCGAGCTGCGTCATAGCTGTCTTTTAAAATACCATGATCAGTAATTTGACCCAGAAGCCACTGGTCAAACTGCTGATGATGAACAGCTTTTTGTGACGCAAAATGTAACAAAAACATTATAGATTGTATTGCCAAGAGGTAAAATTGCCATTTAGCTTGAGAAAAAGTTAGAACAGAAAATTAAGAAGAAAATCTTACCAAGCATACCACAAGAACAGGCGCGACAAAGGTCCAAATCAGGTTGTTGGTGAAGGAAATCCAGCAACTACAGAATAATAATGATAATAAGAATAATGAATAATAAGAATAAGAATGATAATAAGAATAATGTTAATTACAATAGAAACAGGAAACAAGTAGGGTAACGAAGCCATTTTTTACAATAGGAAAAGACCTTGAATTTACAAACGTAAGAACAAGACACTTGAAAATTGTGGTGAGGCACTCTTGTTGAGTAGAATAATTTTCGGAAGAGGGCGACACAATTTTTGTTCAGCTGTTCCCAACAAGATCCCCTCCTGTCTCAACCACTTTGCAACTGCTCGTAGAATGGACATTAGAAATAATTATGTTCCTCAATGTTAGCCTCAGTTTTAAAAACCACGAGACGTTTGGTAGAAAATAAACTTTTGATTTCCCCAGTTATCGAAATTAGGAATTTCATTTTAGATAAGATTTCAAACTTTAAGGTGACCGAATACAGTTTTTTAGTGTACAGGCGTTAGAAGACGTTATTTGGAAACTATGTACTTCTGGACGCCCACAATTGGTATGGTGTAAGACTAACTAAGAAGGAATGTATTTTCGTACGTCTTGTTAAGCTAAGTACCGTTTCCATGGCAACACAGCGAACTATGAAACGTCCACAAATAGTAGGTTTCCTTTATTTTTTAGAAAATGTACTCATTAGATTTTTTCCATTTTTTGTATCATGTAATTTTAAAAGAGAGATCTCCTGTAAATATTGATTTTGCATTTTAATGTTTTGTGAAGATACCCTCTGTTAGATTTAGGTTTCTCTTTGTAGGCGAGTTACGCTTTTAGGGAACTATTTTCATGCCAATTGTCACGAAATTCTAATGAGCGGTTCCTTAGAAAACAGTTCATTTCCACGAAAACAACCAATCACAATTTTTTGGTCAAATGCGCATGCGTGGCTTTGATTGGGTTTCATGGCAAAGATGAAAGCATGCAAAAGCTCTTGGTGAATGACTTTTTTGCTCGGAAAGAAAAGAAAAAGAGTCCAGAAACGAGAAACTTAGTTATTTAGGACCAAAACTTAACTTTATTACCCATTTCATGTGGAATTGAGGGATCACTTTATCGACCGCCGTATTTGCGTACCACAACCCTAGCGCGCGCTTAATAGCATCACTAACAGAATCTGTAAAGCGCGCGCAAACTGTGTTCGGCCACCTTAACTTGAAGTGAAAAATGGATAATTCACTCACAAGTCGCCATGTACATAGCTGTATATTCCGCCATCTTGGATGGAGGCAATCACAATTGATAGCACCACAATCACAACTGGGATGCCTTCGGTGAGAAAAGAAGATATCAGGATCAGCGTGCAAGGAATTCGCACTTGTTAAAATCAATACGATTAGGGCATTTGCCACATAAACACAATCATGACTAACCGTTAAAATTATGTGTAACAACAGACTATCAGTTAACATAACTTATAGCAACATCTTACCCAGAGTCCTCAGGCTGTTTGGCTAGCGGTTGGTCGCCAGGAGAGACTCCTGGCGACCAAGCGCTGGCCAAACAGCCTGAGGACTCTAGGTGCGAGTTTGAGCATATAGCAAACAATGCACCGACAGTATTTGCTGTTCACCCCCTGGAATCGGCTTTGGCCAAATTTGTCGGATTAAGCGACTAACAGAGTATGTTTAGCCACTCGTTTGGCATTCGATAACACTGATTCATCTCTGTATTGGTGAATAACTGTTAATAAACATAAATGAAGTTATTGATCCATCGCCTAAGGGATTTTAAAATAATTTACAAAACATACGCTACAGAAAAATTCCAAAATTGTATTTGAAATTAACAAAAACCCTTCCACAAAAGTATGATAAACTGGCACAACCCCTTCGTTTTCAAGCCAGGTTATGTAAAAAAAGTGCGCATTGTATAGTTTCTTTAAAGGGTACATAATTGAAACAACACTTACCCCAGGCAACTGCATAGAATAGCTGTATTCTCACTACAGTGTTGAATACTTTGACCACCATCAGGTACAGGTAAATTCCTTCAAATAACATCCAGGCAAATCCAACCAGGTAGAAAAAATGGATTAATGCTGCTGCGAAGACACACACACCCTGTTGGAGACAAAGATGCGTGATTGGTTAGTGTTATCAGACATTATGAGCTGCAGGCAATCAATAAATATGAACAAACGGACTGGAGATCTTAGAAAATTAAAAGTAAAATGCTAGTTTAAACATTTAACTTTCAGAAAATATGTTTGTTTCCTGAAACTTTACATCATAGAAAAAGAAATGGTAAGTGACGTCTGGCCAACAGCGAAAGCCAGACGGAAGACTGACAAATGGTAACTGATGGCGGATGTGGCAGGGTGGTTAGCAGATAAAAAAAACAAATGGTGAAATCTGAATCTGAAATTATTTTATTCATTTCAACTAATTCGAACAATCTTCCACACATAAAATTTGTTAAATATCTAAACCAAGGAACGCTGCTGCGTCATACCTTTGTATCCGAGGCATCAATGCCGGAAAGGAAGGCAATTTGTGCCATCGCTATGGCAACCACGAGGTTGAAGCGTATTTGAATTTGTTCCTGCTTTAAATTCCTATATGTGCGAGAAATAACATTTTTAAGCCAATCATATACATGGTTTTCTGTTTTAGACTACGGATGAAAGTTACTCGACATTTACTTTGGCCTTGATGATAGTTGTTTTATGGGGCTACATAAAAACTGGGTTGAATTTATCTTCAATTAAATTTGCCATGAATTTAATAAATCAAGACCACCTTGGAAACGATATCAAGTTGTTTGACTACTTTGTTTTTGTTAATCTTGATCTAGAACAGTGGGCAGGGGAGGATTCTCCTGGTCGGCGCAAACTTTTATATATATATTTTTTAATATTTGAGAAAAAAAACCCGCCGAAACATCTTACAAATTAAGTGTTATGTAAAATTAAGTGTTATGTAAAATTGGCTGGGCAAATTAATGAAAAAAGTATTGTAATAAGAAAATGATGATGAGCATTTGTTCAGTCTCCAGTAATATCTGTGTACAAATAGCGAGGTTTCCCTTTTATCTGGATTGACGTAAAGCCCTGGCTAAACGATCCAACATTGTTGTACAACAATTGTTAGTTCAACAGTGTTGAAACGTTTAGCACCCCATGTTTAATGGCGTGTGTTTTTGTTAAAAGAATGGTTTGCTTTCGATCAAACATTTCGGCCAACATTTCACAAATGTTGAAGTATTTAGGCGGCTTTTCAACATTGTTAAACTAAAAAATGTTTTACAACAATGTTAGATCGTTTAGCCGGGGCTTAAGGTACAGTTTCTCATAATTTGGGGATCGAAAGCTTGTATTATGTGCTGAACTCACATTAGGACACAATATGTTATGATAGTGAGCATTTCTCCAGTAAGTGACAGGGCACAGCCGACGTAAGTGATCACCTCAAGAGCCACTCTATGGTTTGAAGAAACATCCTTTAAAAACGATGGAGAGAGACATTTTTAATAGGCATATTAGCAGAATGATAATTAATTAAATTAAGAAAAGTTAGAAATGTTTTCCAAAGAATACCTAACGTTTTCGACCATCATCAGGATACCGACTGCATTCGCAGTTATCGATTTCTTTACGATTTTTACCAACAAATTGTAGTAGTCTATTTACTGTATGATCGTCCTGGGGAGTACTTACAGGTAATTGTTGTGAATATTGTCATCTCAGCGTTATTCAGATTCAAAGTCTGCTCAGTTAAACACTGTTTCTTTATATAGCATTAGCTGCTACTTGGCTCTGGTTTTCGAAGTTGTTGCTACTTTCGTTGCTTTCCTTTCTGTTAACTGTTTGTGTCCAGCGCTGAATACCAAAGTAGCGGAATTTTGTACTGGATAATGGGTAAGTAAAGATAAATTGGCCACTGTAAAGAGATTCGAGTGCTGATGTTTCGAACGTTAGCCCTTCTTCAGAGAAAATCAAGGAATTGTGGGTTGTTTGTGTTTATATATAGAGAAGTGGAGTTACGCCATTGGTAAGAGCATCAGGTAACGTGGAAAACAAGAATAAATTAGTCGAATGAAAAGGCTTCGTTGATTTCGTGTGGATTAGGGGAATTAGAGCCGGTTTGGAAGATGAATGTTTGTTCAAAAGTATTGAGGGTTTGTGTTACCACGGTGAAGAGAAATTCCACAGACTACCATGTGTTTGTGAGAGTGGTTAAGCAGATTAAAGTGTCGAGCGACTGGTTTACATGCATCCTTGTCATTTCTTTCAACGTCTTGAAGATGTTCGAGAAATCGTTGGCCTGGTCTTCTTCCTGTCTCACCAATGTATAATGTTTGCATAAAGTGCATTTTATGGACTAATAATATTAGCGAGGTGCATGTAAAACGATCAGTAATTTTAATAGACCGTTTGATATCGGGTCCCGAAAGTTTGTCGACGTTGTGAATGAAAGGGCAAGTTTTGCTCCGTGCGAGCGTGCTTTGATAAATACCAAGTTGATTATGGGATTTGAATACGTTTTTGACTAGAATTTAGAATTTTGTACTGACCTCGTTTTCTCCAATTTGCAAGAGAACAGCAAAGTTAGTCAGGTGATTGCAAGTACAGGTGATTTCATTATTGACTATTTTCACCAACGTGCATCCTTTGCTGGACCAAGAACCGTTCAATTTAGAACTGAAAAATTAAGAAAGTAAAAACTTTTAGTGCAATGTTTACATTTCTTGAGAAACTTCTTAATCGTTAGAGAAAATTTAACTCAGCTCTCTATATGAGCATTGTACAGAGGATGAAGGGGGTACATGGAATTCTTTCTCACGTTTTAAGTTTGTTTTTTCTTTTCTTTTCTTTGCATTTATTTCGGCTGTTGCACCGTTCCCAAGGCATGCTGATCAAGTGTCCTGATGGGGTCAAGCGACGCAAAGGGACTTGAAACGGACGCCATAATTAATTTATCTGCCATCTCATGTTAGCCATTTTAGGTTTCATAGCTCCTAAAAGAATGTTCCTTTTTTAATCAAATTAAACTAAAATCATTGTAAAAATGTTCTTGCACTTCCTGAAGTAAACTATAATAGAATATTTTGGACAAAATAATATCAACATAGCCTGCAATAGTTCTGCTTAGGGCACTACCAGGATAACGTTTCACGGCACCTTATTTCCGATAACACTAGAATATAAAATATCTGCCATCCCTAGTGTGAACAACTGTAGATATCAAGTTGAGCTGTTCATGATGTATTTCTCAGCATAATAATACCCCGACTTACTTGATTGAAAAGTCCCAGAAAGTACAGTATGCCTTGAATACCTGCTTCGACTCCTAGAGATTTAAAGTAAGCAAATTTTAAACGTAAACATAATTTTCCTCTATTCTAAAATATTTTATCTCAAGGTGTTACCAGTAAATGCTACTTTAAAGTTTTATTTAACTAAAGGTAACTTGCCTTATCGTAACTAAATGAGATTGTAACATTTTCTCTCAGAATACCAACTGGTGTAGGGTCCACTCTTCCAGAAATTATACGGCTCCGTAACTCGAGGTTTGTATCATTTGTAGACATTTTGCTATTAAAAACAAAAATAAAAAATGTTTAGTAGTAACGGTACCATTGTAAAAAGTATGAAGACGTTTTGATACTTGATGATAAATTAAATTTCAGTTCAACATAATATTTGATAGATTAATTAACCACCTGAACAGGAAACGGCGCATTTGTTCGGATCTAAAACGAATAAAAGTATAACAGCTTTTCCCAAGTTGTTAATCGAACACCAGAATGTAAGAAATAAAAACTTAGGTGAACACCTTAAACCAACCTTTGTCGTTAAGCATTTAATTTAATTGATAATATTTTTTTAAAGAAATTTCTTTAAAATGACATTATTGGGATCAACAGTTATAGCGACCGCCTTTCTTGTGAAGAAGGGAGCTGCAAACGTCTGTTACAATAGACCAGATCGGCTCTCTATTTTGTTTCTTGTTATGACTCGATCACTGAAGGCAGAACTTAGTTAAGAATAATGCTCGAAACGACAGCACTCGACAGCACTCAACTTTGTCTGTCATATTGGACGTCGACAAAGGCGAAACACAAAGGCCTTTCAAACGGTAACCCAACAAAATTCCAGGGAAAGGGTTTCTATCGACTCGCCTATCCCTATCATATCACGGCTTGCTTGGACGTCCGAGAGTAGTACGTTTAATTTGCCACAGAAAATTAATCTACTATTAGTTATCACTTGAACCCACCGTTCTAATTTGACATGCTTTTCATCCGGGACCCATTGCTTGATGTCATTATAAACCATGAATACAACAACAGCTTCTAAGGAAAAAAGTTCAATCACTATATTAGCAACAGAAGAATATCGCATTACAACATACCATGTCTTTAAATAAGTTAGTGGTTGTCTTTTTCTGGAAAGAAGATCGCCTTAAGGCGTCTCTTTATTTTATCGCTCGTTCTCGTTACTTAGCCTCGTTTTGTCAAGCCTGGAAATTACGTTGAGATACACATATTTCACAGCCTAACTCGCACGCGATTCACAAAAAGTAGTACTAGTTGTTATGCAATAATTCCCAATAGCATCAAAGCGACAGTTGTAGTTTACCTTTTATTCCGAACGTTGCTGAAGGGATGGAAATACTCGCCCATCCTTCATCAGCTGAGTATTCTCTTTCATTAAGAGAGAAAATGACCGCATCCTTGTGATCGGCTGATACTTTCTGGATTTTCATTGCTGGAGGATTAACGAGGAAATGTTTAGTTTGCGTCAACTTATTTTAGACATTGATTAACTGATTAAGAGTTTGTCTTTTCTTACTGTTACGCTGGTCCCTCGTACGAAATGGAGAGAGCCAGGTAATGGAAGGCGAGACTAGCAGGTGGAGACACTGACCTTTCAGGCGTGTGAAGCTCCCTCTTTGTGGGTTGCGACGTCACGCTTTCGGCCTTACCACCCTGGGAGATCAGAATAACTCAAGGAAAATCGCTTAAAAACACTAATTGGTGTCTGCGCTTAACCGCGTGTACGAGTAACCCGCCATGAAGTGTGACATCTGAATGACGTCAAAATTTCAAAAAATCCGCCATGTTGAGCTGGAACGTCGGGAAGAATGGCCAGATACTTATGCAAAATAATGATATATGACGGTGCACTGTTCAAGCGCAAGATTTTGAATAAGAGAAAAAAGGGAGGAATTTGGTGAAGTAGACTGACCAAAACCTGCTTTTCACAGTAATAAATTGTACATTTCTTGAGGTGACAAAACCGGTTTTTGTTGAAGGTTTACTCTATTATTTTAGCTAAAAATTATCCAACTAATCATAAACATTCCAAATAAATGACAGAATATAAATTAATTCCTTACACAACGCTAGATAAAGTTAGAGAATGCAAGCCAATGTAAACCTAATGTAAAAGTGGTCCAATTTTTTGCACTGTATCCTAATATCACTGCCATTGACCTACCGTAGTGGTGTTGGGTAATGACGCTGCTTTCATTTACTTTGTAATGCATTTTGCCGTACTTAGTCGCGAATGACTCCAATTCCCGAGTTGCTAACAAAACATTGATATCGTTCTTTTTCAGTTTTCCTTGTTTCAGCTCTTTGAAAAGTTTCACGGTAGTGTTAGTTGCATTCTGAGGATTGCAAAACACGAAATTATATTAGGGAGATACTTACCTTGATTACAGTTTACTTTATAGCACTGTAAAATTAAATCTGCCATCAAATTGATAAAAAATATTGTCAACGGATAGTTTCGTGGATAACTCTGTTGTGCGATTTTGGAACAGTGGCATTCCATAACACAGGATATTCGGTAAAAGATAAATTAACTTTGTAACAAAATATAATTTTTGCCCCAAACCAAAAATTTGACATCGCAAAAATGCCATGTAAAAAGTCTTCGGCATTAAAACAGACATTGTTATACAACGACTGTAAGTGACATTACTGTTCGTGAATCTCTTTAGTTATGGTATTCGATAACTTTTCAAAGTGTGAACATTTAAATATGGCAAACCTTGTCCCCTGCATTTTCTAGATATATTCATTAAGTGAAATAACTTTTGCACTTTTTCTGTATCTTTTGGTGTTAAACAGTAAAGCACTTGGGTAGAAAGTGCTAACGTTCATCGTGCATCCATGTATTAAAATAGGATTCACAGTCCAGGGGGGAATCAAAATAAATTTAACATAAAAGTATTTATGTTATGTGAACTGACACCACGAATTATTTGGAATTCTTTTTCGCAAATTTGAGAACTGAATCAGTGTTTCTTTACCTGTAAAGAACCTTTGTTTGTTACGTCGAGAGCTTTTATCTCTGTAATGTAACGTTGTAATGTTGTAACGTTGTAGTGTTGTAGCTATAAAAAAGCAAAATAGAGTGACATTAGTACGTAGTGTAAAAAAAATTACCAACATTGAAGCCAGGATTTCATGACTAAAATATGTAAAATGTTTTGACACTGGCTCGAAAAGCAAACGTTTTGTAGCAAAACACTGAACGACGTGGTATTGCCATAGAGAACCCAACGCAGGGAATGAAAACGTAGGTATTCCTGACATTTACACTTCCCTTTATTAATTTGCTGTCTTCTCGCACGCCAAGCACATTTGCATAATTTTGGACTAAAATAATTCATTGCTGCGACTTTTCACCTAATCACAATCGATGAAGACCTAGCATTTAAATAATTTTGACTTTTGTAATTCACTGTTTCGCCTTTTCACTCTACCATAATCGATGAAGACCTAAACGACTGCTTCTAGCGGTTTTTCAAGACAACGTCAAAGCATTTTACAAAGGTACGTAGTGCGCTTTCAGATAATTGGGCAAAATAAAGCATGACTTCACCAAAACTATGAAAACGGTCAAGTTGCAAGCCATTTCCATCCCACCCATCCGTAGCTAAAGGTAGTAATTGATACTTTCTTCTGTGCACTATAAGATATTTTTTTTTTAACAAACAAAACTGGACCTGATTTTTTCACCAATAAACTTTTTGTATACACTCGATTGCAAAAACGTTGTCATCTAAAAAGCATTAACCATAATCCTTGAGACCCAACGGCCTTTTGAAGTTATTGTAAAAAACACTGCCCACAAAGCCGTTGGGTCTCGTCGTTTATGGTTTATGCTGTTCAGGTGACAACGTTTTTGCAATCGAGTGTATTGAAAGTGACGCTAAAATAGTTGGCATTGCCCCTTAAAACTTCCGATATTTTCCGTGAGGGGGGGGGGGGGGGGGAGGGGACGGTATCTCCTTTATGTTCACTTATGTCAGTATGTCAGCATGGTCTCTCCCACATGAATGTTTAAAAAAGTGGATTTGGAATCGACGAATCTACAGGAAGTAGGTAGCTATGTCTTAAAAATCGAACGAAAGTATACCATACGGCTAAATGAATAATAACAACTGATACCTTTTCAGTAGTTGTAGTTACTTGAGAAGATGTGGTCATAGTTGGTTGTGTCCACGTTGTGGTTTCTGGCGGCTTCGGTGTATCTATTAGAAAACAATTGCAGATGGTCTTTGGTCAGGGTGAGTGTAAAAATGTCACCTAACTCAATTTGCTCATCAATTGCATAAGTCATTCTCGAGGAACAGTTTCTAGCATTGACTCGGGGGTCTTCACTAACAGGTACGACTGATAGCCGAGTAGCAAGGAATAAATACTGAAGAGGGCACAAATAAAATTGCTTATAATTAGGGGTCACTCTTAATTAGATAAAATGCATTATGACGGAAAAGAGTACAGATGTCATCCTTTGAGTTGTCCTTTAATATTTTAGACTTGTTTAGTTTTAGTTATAACATGCCCAATTATTCGTTGTTCCCCGGACGTTATACTTTCGTTAGCATTAGTACATAAGATGACTGAATGGTTTAAGAGCGATTTTGGCCACAGCTAGTACCTGAACATGTTCATCCAAAAATGAAACGCGATACTTCACGCTCAGTAATATTAAAATGATCATATTCTTTTTTTTCCCAGTCTTACCTTGTTCGCAGATATAACGACGCTCTTCAGGGCCCTCACATTGCTTTCCATGCAATGTTGTTTTATTCTTCATAACCACAAAACACATCGACTCTTGCCTCAGCTCTGCTAACGCTGTTCCAAAAATACTGGAAGAACTAAGACTGCTTAAAAGAAGAAGAGATTGGCAGTCTTTGCCTTTTTGGAACCAGCAACAGCAACAATCTTGTACTACCACAGCTGGTTTAAAGCACCTGAAAAGTAAAAAAAGAAAAAAAAAAACAACAACAACAACAACAAAAAAACAAAAAAAACAAAATTCATTTATCCGTCGTGGGACAGTTGATAACTGCTTTTGCTTGTACTCATCACGCATTTCTTTTGCATCTGTTTTGCTTATTTCTAAATCAAGAAGATGTTAAGAAACACTTGAAAAACGAATAAAAATAAATAATAGAAGAAGATACTAATGCAGTCGAACCCCTATCAAGTAACCACCCTCGGGAAAATGCCCATGCAGTGGAAGACGTGGTAGAAACGTCAATTTACTTGAGTACCAACTCACTTAGAGGATTGGGACAAATTGTACACATAATACAGCCTCTTATTCAAAAATTCAAAGTTTCACTTGGAGTTGTTGCGCGAATTCTATACCCCTTACAAATTTCACAATTGGCCCTTTGCAGCTAACTGTCACGTGGTACAAAATCCACCTTGCTGGAGAGCAAGTGGCACTCAGGGACATCAGTTCATCTAGTCACACTTGAATTTTTTTTTAGGATGTCCCAGAGCTTCAAGAATAAAGTTAGATAATTTCCTGATTTATATAATGATTTTGGTTTACAGGACTCAAATCTGGCACAATCAGCTTTTACAAAATAAGGCCAAACTTCTTGTATTAAATTCTTGGTGGTCGTTTAATAGGGGTGAAAGCAATACGAGAACCCTCACTAGGATGGCCAAAATGGTGGTCTGTGACCGGTTAATAGACGTGGTCGTGCAACAAGGGTTTTATTTACAGTATTACGCTAACAATAGCTTCTGGAATTTGATAACTAGCCGCTTAAGAGGGGTGGCTGCTAAATAGCTGACCGTTTAATAAGGGTTCGACTGAAATATATGAAACTGGATTTGCTCAATTAACTAGATCGTTCACAGAGCCTACGTTATCATTGTCAACAGCCAAATGAGATTCTTTCATTCCTACATTGTACCTTGATTGAAGCTGTATGAGTTGGTTTCACGAAATAACACTAGTCAAGAGTGCGTAGCAAGTATATAATGAATGTTGTGCCGCTAGCACGTGTGAAACAGTGCCTACGGTACCACCGTTTTTGACAATGAATAAGCTCACTAAATAGTAAAATCCTATCCTGCGGAAAAAAAGGCTTGATTCTTAACCAATGAAACGTTTACTTTTGGTGCAAAATTTAAACTATGATTATCAGTTATGAATTCAATTGATCCATCTCACCATAGTCCAGTCCAGTATTCCTCTCCGTCACTGAGAACATTTTTTACCTCATTAAGCTTACTCTGGTCGTCAATTCGTGCTACTCTTTCTCTGCATTTGTTTTTTAATTGAATTCCGGTACATGTATCATTGCTTGTATAGTAGGTTACATATTCCTTCGAAGAATCACGCCCCTGTAATCCTAAAGTATAGCACAAAATAGATCAAGAATTACTGATAATTGCAGGAACTGGGTAAAACTAGTCTCAATGACGCTAGTTTTTTTTACCTACATAACCCTTTATTTCAACTCAAATTTTTGAATTGCTAAGATTAGCTAGTATCTTCGAGAGAAAATATAAAAACTAAACCAAAACTAAACTAAACTACATCCTAAAGCATTATGAAACAGCATTATGATCATTTCTTGTATGAAAATGTCAATAAAATGTCAAATGTCAAACGTCAAATGTCAAACGTCAAACGTCAAATATCAAATGTCTAAAGAATCCTAACACTAAAAATGAAGTCCATCCTAAAATATAGTAAAATTCAAATACAAAGATCATTCTAATTGGCTGAGAAAAAAACTCAATTAAAATTGCAATAAAGATAACTGTAACTGTGGTTGATTTTTAACTAGCTTCTTGTTTTCCCTTTGTTACATAACCACGCGCGTTTCAATAGATGATCGGATACGCGCCCTAGTAGATTTTCATTACGAGTTGGTTAGGACGAGAATATTCTCAGAAACAGTTGCGTAACGAGTAGTTTTATTGCGCTGGATCTGTTGTTTAGTGTGTGGGAGAATAGTCCTCAAAGATGTTTGTTCTTTTCTTTTTCCCCACTTATTTTAGCCCTTTTCGGTTATTAGTTTATAGTTGCGAATGTTTGCGTTAAACACGTTTCGCTCTCGTTCTTAAGAGTTATTCTGCTGTTTTGTATTTTCGTTCGACTTCAAATCAGTGGATTAAATCAAAACCATCTCTTCTTTCATTTGATGTAATATATCAAACACGAGGAAGAGTGTGTCCTCCGATTTCCAAACACCGAGAAGTAGGTTGGAAAAACGAGTCGCAGCCGAGTTTTTTTTAACCAACTTCGAGGTGTTTGGAAATAGGAGGAAACACTCTTTCGAGTGTTTGATGTAGCTTCTCAAACTATTAATACTTCTTGGAGAAATTCGAAGTAAAAGTTCACAAAATTTTATGATAACTAAGATCACATTTCTAAACCTCCTTCACGGTAGTGATTTCCTTTGTTTTCTCTTCATGAACTCTTAACGAGTTTGAGAAAGTGATTTCTCAGTATCAAAGGTTATTTTTCATCCTTTTGTGCGTGTTCCTCTTACACGGGTAGCGTTCGACCATTTGAGCCCTGAACCTTTGTTTCTTGCATAACGTCAAAATTACTAGGATCTATACTAACGATTACGATAAATGATGATGATAATGGATCACGAGAGATTGACGCCTTGCGAAAGATGAACAGGGCTATTATATCACGTACTTTGAACATTGTTGCATCTGTTTTTGTGAAATGAGAGGTTTAAGCCCCAATTTTATAGCTTACCTTTGCTGCAGAGCAGTACCAACAATGACTTTTTGTCACTAGAATTCTGTCGTACAATTTCTTCAAGTTTTAGACTTGCGCAGGTTATTATTCATTACTTACGCTATAGTTTACCTCTCTGAAAGTGACTGCACTTGTTCGAAATATTCCGCCTGTATTAATGTCATAATTCAGATTTCTGTTTAGTATGCCAATGTTACTGACTGAATAATACACCGTTCTCAGAATTTCGTTGCTCACAATATTTGGTCCTAGTCTCGACGGCCAGAAGAGGTAAATCCCATAACGAGAGGCCTGTAAGCACCGCTATGGAATTTACACGCATGACTTTGCCTTAAATGAGCTTAAGAGACAGTCCGCGTTAGAATTTGGGCCAGTCGTTCGATTTCCTTCAAATTTTCAGCAACAGACAAAGTTGATATAGCATTAATGAAAACACTTTTCTTTTGATTCTAAACTTAACAAGACCCGAAATTTTGAGGCGAATGTTCAACCCTCCCGAATCCCCGAAAATCGACCTTTCACCGAGTCGAAATTAACCCGTTTTCAGATGTTTGCCGCCGAAATAATATTTATCCGAAAAACCTTACATTTATACCACGAACACATACACTATACTTCTTTACAAATATGGTATATAGAACTCATATTATTAAAAACTTTTAAAAGGAGGGCATCTCAAACATACCAATGTTAACGATTCGTGCACGGAGCGTGTCAAGTGCTGCAACAAAAACCAACATTTCTCAAAATTCTGACTTACTCTGGAAGTCTCGTGTATTTTTTCAAAGAGTACTAGGATAGTGTCCTTAAACTACGGAGTAATATTTAGTGGCTCCCTATACTGCGAAAAGATACGGCCGCAACAAATTTGGGCAAATCTCTTATTTTCCGACACGTGTTGTGTGACAGCGATGGCATCCCAAGGCAACAAATTTCGACTTTTTCTGTCTTGACCGCAACTTACAGTAGACAAATGCGTTTTAAAAGGGTAAAGAATTAAAAACGTACCTTAAAAGTTCCACTGTTTTGCTTCCAAGACTTCATGTTTCACCGATTAACTATCAGTAAATTTGATGGCCGTGTCACGGTATCCGTGTTCTTTATTTGTTGGCTTGTAGGCGACGATCATGCTAGCTAAAAACCTGAACAACTCTACAGAGTTCCGTGAAATTAGTTCTGTTATTCAACCGGGCACTCTGCCGACCAAACAGTCACCAGTTGCAGAATTTATATCGAGGAAAGACTTTTGAAAGTTGTCGTCCATCTTTGTTTTGAAATAACAACCGCTGACAGTAACAACACTTCCGGTCTGATCGAACCGGAAACAGAACATCGTCTACAGTAAGAAGTCGTGCACTAAGTTCAATTTCTAGAGTTTTATTGTTATTAACGTACTGTTAATTATTTGATTATTTCTAGCTTATTTTCTACTTCAAATGCATACATGTTTATGCCGGACAACTCATTATTTAACCCTTTTACGTTATCTAAGATGTATTGGTGGTTTTCACCTCACACATCGTCACGCAAGTAAAAAAAATAAAATCCTCAACAATTCAATAGATAAAGTCAAGAAATAGATATGTTGTAGAAGAGTCATACATAAACAACGTGTAAAAGCCACAGGGCCGTGCGATATCTCATAACCGAGTTATTCAAGAAAATGTACCACGGAAAATTACAGAGTTTAGTATGGGACGCTATGTTGGTGTTCCGTCTGAGGGACACCAACATGGCGGCCGGAAACCAGCAAAAACATCTGAAATTTACCTTGGCTATTTCAAAGCCCTTCTTCTCTCCGCTGAACTTTCACACATTAACATAGACGTTTCTATTACATGTTAGCTGATGAGACCTAATAAAACACGAGGCAAATCGATGTTTTCATGTATTCGTGACATGTTTAGAGTAGCAATCCTTCTGTCACGCACTGCGCAAAAATCTAAAATTCAAACTGCTCTATTTAAAAAAAAAATGCTTTCCTTCTGAAAACAAGCAAGCCGATGGTATTTTATATTTACTTTTATGTGATGAAGATAAAAACCCAAAATTGTGTTTAGATATGAATTTCATTTTTTTATGAAAACCAGCAATTTTACTAAAATAATAACAAAAACTGTAAAAAAAAAATATCGTAAAACTGCGAAATATATAGAAATGAGACTTCAGAAAGGTCTCAACAGCAACTGCAAATTTACGAAACTTGTAATAAATGAGACGTCAGAATGATCTCTCCGAGAACTGCGAATTCTAATGTAAAAAGAAGAAAATGCAGGAAACTGCGAAAATTTGCAATTTTCAGTTGAAAATCGTAAACAATTTCGTCCTTGACCGGCATACCGCTACAAGAGGCTAAGGCTAGCAGAGTTTTTCTTTATCTTGTTTGTTTCCTGGGGTTTTTTTTTAGGCTAGACTTTTCAGCGGCTCTCCTGTTTGCTATCTCCGAGAGCGACAGGTAGCTGCATGGAGGGCAATCATTAAAAACTGAGTGTAGCTAAATATTATTCTGTCTCTTAGCTAAATAATTTTACAGAAAACACAAACATTTTTCAACAAAGATAGCCAAGTGCTGAACCAAATCCTTTTTTTCTGTCCTTTGCTGTAAATGGGACTTCATAGTTCTTTAGAATGTTCTTTAGCATTGCCGGAAACATTAAACTGTGAAAGTTTGTTGGTTTTCCGGTACTGGCAAAGGTCATAGATGTCGTAGTAAATGGGATGTAGAAGGCCGATCTCGTCAACAATGCTGCTCACCACTTCTTGTCTGTTGAAATACACATTGAAATCGGAAATCATGGAAAGAAGCCAATGAATTAAAGTATTTATGATCGACTAAGGAGAGAGTGGGCCACGCGGTTCTCTACAGTAGATGAAGACAGTCAAGAAGCTTCTAATAATTCGAGAGAGAGCGCCCGTGGTTCAGAACAGGCAACCAGACCCTCAAATCTCACGCGAGGGTGGGCCCTTTCAAAGCCACTTGCCCCAACTCGTTTTTCTGAAAATGTAAAGGATTACTTGAAAGCAAAGTTTAACCAAGGAGAACGAACGGGGTTGAAGACTAACCCAAAACAAGTCTCTGCAGACATGCGAAACGCCCGAGATGAACAAAATGAGCGTCGCTTTTCCTTTTCCAGAGAAGAATGGGTAAGAGCTGTTCAGATAAAGAACTTTTTCTCTCAGCTAGTGTCATCCAAGAGGAAAGGGCAAGATGCAGCTGGTGACAAAAAACAGAAATTGAAGAAATACTGGAAGAGGAAGAAGAAAGCAACAGACAAGAAGTGGTGAACAGCATTGTTGACGAGATCGGCCTTCTACATCCCATTTACTACGACGTCTATGACCTTTGCCAGTACCGGAAAACCAACAAACTTTCACAGTTTAATGTTTGCGGCAATGCTAAAGAACATTCTAAAGAACTATGAAGTCCCATTTACAGCAAAGGACAGAAAAAAAGGATTTGGTTCAGCACTTGGCTATCTTTGTTGAAAAATGTTCGTGTTTTCTGTAAAATTATTTAGCTAAGAGACAGAATAATATTTAGCTACACTCAGTTTTTAATGATTGCCTTCCATGCAGCTACCTGTCGCTCTCGGAGATAGCAAACAGGAGAGCCGCTGAAAAGTCTAGCTTAAAAAAAATCCCCGGAAAACAAACAAGATAAAGAAAAACTCTGCTAGCCTTAGCCTCTTTTATTGTAGCGGTATGCCGGTCAAGGGGGAAATTGTCGCTACAAAGTTTACGATTTTCAATTGAAAATTGCAAATTTTCGCACTTTCCTGCATTTTCTTCTTTTTACATTAGAATTCGCAGTTCTCAATGAGACCATTCTGACGTCTCATTTATTGCAAGTTTCGTAAATTTGCAGTTGCTGTTGAAACCTTTCTGAAGTCTCATTTCTATATATTTCGCAGTTTTTCGATATTCTTTTACAGTTTTTGTTATTATTTTAGTAAAATACATCATAGATAACGTAAAAGGGTTAAATAATGAGTTGCCCTGCATAAACATGTATGCATTTGAATTGGAAAATAAGCTAGAAATAATCAAGTAATTAACAGTAGAAATTGAACTTAGTGCACGACTTCTTACTGTAGACGATGTTCTGTTTCCGGTTCGATCAGACCGGAAGTGTTGTTACTGTCAGCGGTTGTTATTTCAAAACAAAGATGGACGACAACTTTCAAAAGTCTTTCCTCGATATAAATTCTGCAACTTATGACTGTTTGGTTGGCAGAGTGCCCGGTTGAATAACAGAACTAATTTCACGGAACTCTATAGAGATGTTCAGGTTTTTAGCTAGCATGATCGTCGCCTGCAAGCCAACAAATAAAGAACACGGATCCCGTGTCACGGATACCGTGACACGGCCATCAAATTTGCTAACAGTTAATCGGTGAAACATGAAGTCTTGGAAGCAAAACAGTGGAACTTTTAAGGTACGTTTTTAATTCTTTACCCTTTTAAAACGCATTTGTCTACTTTAAGTTGCGGTCAAGACAGAAAAAGTCGAAATTTGTTGCCTTGGGATGCCATCGCTGTCACACAACACGTGTCGGAAATAAGAGATTTGCCCAAAATTGTTGCGGCCGTATCTTTTCGCAGTATAGGGAGCCACTAAATATTATTCCGTAGTTTAAGGACACTATCCTAGTACTCTTTGAAAAAATACACGAGACTTCCAGAGTAAGTCAGAATTTTGAGAAATGTTGGTTTTTGTTGCAGCACTTGACACGCTCCGTGCACGAATCGTTAACATTGGTATGTTTGAGATGCCCTCCTTTTAAAAGTTTTTAATAATATGAGTTCTATATACCATATTTGTAAAGAAGTATAGTGTATGTGTTCGTGGTATAAATGTAAGGTTTTTCGGATAAATATTATTTCGGCGGCAAACATCTGAAAACGGGTTAATTTCGACTCGGTGAAAGGTCGATTTTCGGGGATTCGGGAGGGTTGAACATTCGCCTCAAAATTTCGGGTCTTGTTAAGTTTAGAATCAAAAGAAAAGTTTTTTCATTAATGTTATATCAACTTTGTCTGTTGCTGAAAATTTGAAGGAAATCGAACGACTGGCCCAAATTGACCGGTCGAATCTAACGCGGACTGTCTCTTAAATGTTTCAGCGAACACTTCAGGTTTTTGTTATTGTTGTCTGCCGAAAGGAACGATGCCAAATGAATTAAACGGCAGTCCTCATTTGCAAACCAAATAGCTAAAACACTACTTCGGCGTCTTTCTTTAAACTCTTGACATAAATTCATATCCCCCAGAAACGGGGATTAAAATCAAGCAAAAGCCTGTAAACGAATCATATATTTAATCGTATCGACGGATTGAAAAACAATCTATTATAGTACTTATAGTAGGATAGCTGTCTAAGTTCTTCCCAGCAATATCACACAATATTTCCACCCGAGGTAATTAAGCAGGTGTTAAGAGATTTTAAAAGATGTGTGGTATTTACAAGCTACCCTGAAACTAAAGATTAGAGAGATCCTTTTAATATTACCTACAAAAATTCCGTAAAGGAAGGAGGTCGCTTCGTCGTTCTCGATTTTTCTAGAAAGATCAAAGCGATCTTTGCTTACAATGCTTAATTCTATAGGTTATTTATCTAACTCCCATCAAGCAATATCACACACAATTTTTGGCTGAGGTAATTAAGCAGGTGTTGCAGTTTATAAATGCACTAATAAGACATTTATCAGGGCGCTTGGTGTACACAGGTTTTCCGTGTTTCCATACAGGCGTTTATTGATATGAGTGTATACCCTTTTGGAAGCGCTCCATAGGGAATTTAATACTTAGTTAGAATCGATACAAATTCATATGTTTCACTTCATACATTCAGGTATTGAAAATCTTCAGATATCAGGATCAGATAAAAAATTATTTTCTCAAAAAGAAAATAAAAAAACATTCATGCTTCTAACGTGAAAAGATAAATGACTACCGTCATCGAAAAACACCGAGTGCAGATCAACATTTGTCCATGTTCAAACAAAGAAGAAAAGAAAAGAAAAGAAACGTAACTCACCTGGAATAAAGATCGCAAATTCCATTACGAAAATATAGCTAGCCAACTTGCTGAAGTGAGGAAATTCCATGCTTTATGGCAATCGCAATTTCACAACCACACAATTTTAGTTTTAAGTCGATCTGGTGTTAGGGATTATAATGTAAAGTCTTCCGTTTGGCTGGTGTTTTCCGGATCCTACTCATTATTGACCTGCACGTCTTCTGTTACGTGCGTTTTGTCGCTTCTAGAACGAGAACACTCACAGTTCGGGTAACGTAAACGTGATTCACATGTAAATTGAGAAGTCCTTTAACTGGTCAATGTTGACAAGCGACATGCTAATTGAAATTAAGATACCTACTTGTAGGCATCGCCTGGCAAGATACATACTATAAAGGTCAATGTCAAAACACGATAAATTAAACACAGAAATGTGTCTCTTTCAAAACCATATTGCTGTAACTTTTAAACTTCGATTTCAGATATTAAAAAAAAAAAACAATAATGAATAAAATAATTCTTACGCAACTCATTGTTATTCCTTGGAACCTCATTATCTTTCTTCTGTCATTCATTTTCTGTTTGTCCAACCCTCATATTTGCCTTTCTTTATTAAAAAAGGAAAATTATATTTGCATGCATGACAATGTCCTTGCAATTAAGTTTCAGGATGTCCATACTGTTTGTCAATAAAACCTACAACTCGACATGTTGAAAAACGATAGCCGCTTTTCCGACTTGTATTATGCGTTTTTTATCCAAGAAGGTTTTGACCAGCTTTAATTTGAATTTATAACTTTGAATTTCGGCAAAAAGTCAAACCTACCCTTAAGTACATCCACTCCCCCCCAAGGGGGAACGTCCTCTTGCCTAAACGTGACTGGAATTCAAAATGAAAATCAGCAGCTGAGTTTGCACCAATATAAAATTCTGCGGGTTTGAGTCCCGAAGTTTTTTTCTTAATAATTTCTTAAGGTCTGGCAATATTTTATTTTAATGTAGTCTTTTATTCGGCATTTTTGTACAGCCCGTTGTAAGGACAGGTCAGTCTGTTCCTGTTCTGTCACTTAATTTAATTCAAGTATTGTTGTGTTCAAATTTGGTGACCGGTGCATTGTTTGGCCTTTCTGTAAAATTTCACCATCAGCGAGCAGTAATCTCTGCAGTTTTGAGTCAAGAATTTATTCCTTTATCGTTGATTTCATGTTGAACAATATCGAATAATACATTGGGAAAAAACTACAGACAAAAATCCTGTAATTGTAAATTTGTACAGATCTGTGTGCTCTGCGACGTGCTATTAAAGTTGAAGTTTGGCTTTATTGCTGTGTACGTGAGTTGTTTCGTAATCGAGTTTATCGTAATCGAGTGACAAGTCTGATGCAGCGCATGTTTTAAACCTCTATAAGGCGTGAGATATCAGGCATTTGCGTGACTGACCAGAAGTTTGGAAAACTGAGAAACCACAGCTAACAGAAGTCGTTCCTGATCTCGTACCTATTGTTTCTGGCCAAACGTTGGTCACCCGATGAGACTTTCGGGAAATCGACAAAATGTTGGATAACGTGCCTTGTTTATGAGTCTGCCTTACATTTTTTGCCGCAGGGTTTGATTTGGTCAAATAATTTCGATACCCCAGAGTCTCTTCAGGCGACCAACCGCTAGCCAAAGAGCCTTGGCACGGTTTTTGTTTTTTTCTAGTATTTAACCGCTGGCCATAAAATCGTAGACACTCGGTACGAGGATACTCTGGATCCAGAGCACTTTAAGGAACTCTGCGTTTGTATAGTTTGTTCTACAGCTGTAAACCATAAAAAGCAAAGAAAACAACAACAACAACAAAAATCAAACAAACAAAAAACTGCCATACACATGTTCTACGTTCAACATTATAATTAATTACGTTTATATATCAGTTATAGATCTTACGGAAAAATGGCTGACATTCTAATATTGTTTTGATTTTTGAAATCAAGAACGAGGTTGGCAGGGCTTCTTTGAATGCCATTTTTGCATGGGGTCTATCAGAAATTGATCCATCTTCAATTTATTTAATCATATCTACCTTACTAGGAAATAATGAAACATTAATTATATGTCTTTGTTTACAACAAGTTTTTCAAATACTACTAAATAACGAGTTCATTCCCTATTAATTTTAGTGACCTAAGTTAATAAACCTACAAAGTATTTTTACACAGGCAAGTAAAAACTAACGATATAATGTTCCGACGTTTCGGCGACGTCATGACGCCATTCTCAAGGAATGAATAAGTTTTTACTTGCCTGTGTTTTTCTAAAGCATTATTAATTAAAGTAATTTTAGTACAATATTTCGCACTTTATGTCTCTTAATTAAAAATGTTTGGATAATTCCATGTCAGCCATAAGGTAACCTAACTGTTTGTACTTACTTTAATAACCTGTTTACGTTGCCCTGTCTATGATTTACAAAGTTAAATGTAGTTAAAACGAAGTTGTGTCTAAAGTTAATGAATTTTCTTATTGTAGCCACAGGCTCCTTTTAACTAAGCGAAATTTATATTCAGACAAGAAATGAAAAATGCTCTTGTTATATGTATGGCACAAGATGATGATTAGCAACGGTTCGTTGAATGTAACATATATTATCCGAAACAAGGCTCATACCGACATATGTGAATCAATCTGACAGCAAAATGAGATATGGTTCCGTTAATGTAAGTGGCAGTTCCAGCCTTCCTTATGTGCTTGAGTCGGCTGGAGGAATCTGCCTTTATAACGACGTTGCCTTTTATGAATATCTCCCGTGGAGATAACAAGAAGGGAAATAAGCCTTGTTTCCATGGACAAAATGAGACAATGAATGAATGGTGAGGAACTTGAAACAGCTAGCCTTGTTATTAATGGAACTACGCTAGCCATTTCTGGCTTTGCCTTCAAAATACCAGAACTTGTTTTTCCATCAATACAACATGACAAAATGACCCAGTTTCACAACGAACGAAAAGTTAAACGAATAAAGATCTTATGAGCTCGATCCTTGCTCAGCTCTCTGTTTCTGGAGCCATACTAAATTTCAGTCCCTTCTTGAACTTCGAACAGGTTATTTGAAATGATGTTACCGCTTTGTGCATTCTATAAAACTACAAAAAGCGAAGAATCGTCTGCTTTGACGTTCTGAAGCTGAGATTAGGGAACTTGGAAATAATTATATTACGTTATCCGATCTACTGTTAAATTCCAACGACGTTCAAATCCATAAAGAGAAAGAGGAATTCAGTTCGTCTGTGCACATTTCCTGAAAACTTTGAATTTGTTCACTTGCACAGAATGTCAAAAAAATGTACTAATTTTTTAACGCAAGTGCAGAGCGATTGGTTTTGCTCATTAAACATTATGTTTTTTGACGTCCTTGTTGTCGCTGCCGTCGTGTTTTCGTGAGAAACCTACTACCGTCTTTCTGTGTTTTCAAAATAGAGACGCCGTAGCCGTGTGCTAATAATGTTTTTTTTTTTTTTGAGAAAAGCCTAACCTTTTCGGTTTTTTCCAAAATTTTATACTTCAATAGGACGTAGACCATAAACAAACAAATAAATAAATAAATAAATGAATAAATGAACAAACAAATAAATAAATAAGCGAATGTTTTGTATCATTTCGATCACTAACGAAACAGTAAATCCGTGTTAGGAACGGAAAACTAGTGTTTCGTGTGTAATAATAATAATAATAATAATAATAATAATAATAATAATAATAATAATAATAATAATAATAAGTGTAATAACAAGTTAATAACTACTCTGAAATGAACTTTTATGAGAAACCATTACAGTACATTTCATCCACACTTCTATCTCGTGACAATCACGTGTCTACAGGAATCATGTCTTTCTGCTTATGCAAAACAAATGGATTGTCGTAAGCACTTCCTGGCCGGTGAGTGGCTTCTTTTGGTGTCTGGTCCAACTCGTATGTGTCGCTTTTTATCCCTTTGTTTGTCCACGTTTTAATTTCGCTTGGATGTTGTTGAGTTGCGCAAAGAGACGCAAGATTCCTCGATGTTTTCCACTTTTGTTTTTTGCGGTCAAATTCCGCGCGCACGTCGCTATTTCTCAGAACGTGAAGAATGAACAGGAACAAACCCTGAGGGAAAAGAACAACAGAAAATATGTTGAGATGAGATGTTATGTTCAAGCTTTAACCTTTTTTGAAATTTAAATCCTAGCAATATGCAGAATATATGTGACATGAACCTAGTTTAGCTCAGTAGTAGAGCATTGATATCCGGGCTAGTAATCGGAAGGTCATGAGTTCAAACCCTGTTGGGAGAAGTCGGATTTTCTTAACCTAACATGCCTGTGTCGCTAAGTGAAAAGTTCATCTTTCAGAAAATACGTTATGCGGCATTGATAGATTGTTGGTAAATTGCAGATGTTTTATTGGACTCTGCGATTTAATTAACTGGCAATCTACAAAGGGCCTTAATTTCTTTAGTAAGCTTAACGTTTAGATGTCAGATTCTGTAATTAGGCACCAACCCCCTTCCCTAAAGCCCCCCTCTAATGACTACCACTGACGTCACAGACGCATGACTTTATTTACTGGTTAAAACCTCTGAGGGTTTAACGAAATTATTTCAGCGATTAAAACTCACGCTGTCTGAGAAAGTTACTTACTGTACCTGTAGCGAGTTGAGAATGGTAAAGATGTACTGAAACACAAGACCAGCATCCGTCACGCTCAGAATTCCAAAAACCCAGGTCATTCCAAGAAGAGGGAAGAGAACTACGCATGCCTTGACACCTTGTCTTATTCTTTCCATCCCAGATATTTTATCGCTTTGCATCTTGACGATTTCATGGACCACACAAGCAAGAATCACGCCGTTAATCTGAGAATAGCAATTATACAAAGTAGGTTAAGACCCTATTTATACGGGTCGAACCTAAGTATCAGATTATGTGGACTTATGATAGTGCATACCGTATATTAAACTTAGTAAATGTGGTACGAGTCCCCTAGTAGTTTGGTAATGGCGTTTCATTGGTGTGCTGAAGGTCACAGGTTTAATTCAGGGTTTCATTCGTGTTTAATCTTTTTCCCATACACGTGACGAGGTAAGCATTAAATCCGTAACCAATTAAACAACAAGAACAACAAGAAAAAACTGAGTGATAAACATTTAGTGCAATCACTACTGCACCAAGCTTCAATCTTGGAGGGTCTTGTGAATTGTGGACATAGGAACTTTAGCTGTGAACTTAGCAAATCAACTTTAACAGTTTGGTCTAATGTTGTAGTAATGGTTTTGCGTCGAGGTTGTGAAAAGCGAGGACTCGCGCGAGTCGAAACCTTGGCATTCTACAAAATGGCGGTATACTTAAAACACTGATCTATAAGGTGGTGTGGTCGTTTACTAGTTTGGAAACGTTCTGTGAATAATAATGTGAACCAGAAAGGCTCTTGACAAAAGCTCTCTTGACAAAATCGGGCAGCTAGGATGATTACATTTTTAAGTGTTGATAATGCAAAAAAGTTTCAAATTGGGAAACGATATTTATCAAATAAATCGGCATGTTTTTATTTCCTTAGTGTCGGAGTAGAATTTCTTACCAGGCATACTACAAGAACAGGTGTAACAAAGGTCCAGACAAGGTTATTAGTGAAGGAAACCCAGCAACTACAGAAAGAAAAAGAAGAAAATTAAGAGTGTTGGCTGCAGGAAAAACACCAAAAAAGACGTGCAGATACTTTTAAATAAGACACGACCATAAATGTATGAATAAAAGAACTGAAAATGTTAAGCCACAAGTATTTGCACAAACATTTGGGTAGAGTCATTTTGGGGCCAGGGAGGAGGGCACGAATAACTGTTCATCGGCTTTCAAAAAGGTAGTGCTTAAAATATAGAACTAAAGGAATTTTTGTCGCCGTGAGTTGCACGAACATTTTGAAAGTGCTTGTAGATATCATTACACAACTATCGATTTCCATTGGGGTTTCATTGTTTAAACAATAATAAGGTTTCACCTAACGTAGAAATAGCATATCCCTTTGTAATTAACGGAGATAGCATTTTCATTTGAAACTTGAAACTTTTCAAAAATATTTTCCTTGAGGTCGGTAAACAAAATAACACTCACAAGTCACCATGCACATAGCTATGTACGCCACCATCTTGGCTGGAAGCAATCACAATCGATAGTACCACAATCACAACAGGAAGTCCTTTCGTGAGAAAATTGGTATAAGAATGAGTAAGCAAGGAACTTAAACTAAATAAGATGAATTCCCCGGAGCCTGTATTGCCATTAACAGAATCATATCAATCCCTTACTTGGAATTTCAGACAATTACGATTGTCTCATTCTCTGAGGCGGCTAGAGCCTTAGCTCTGAGATGTCAACTGTCTGTCCCTCTTTGGGTTAGGGGGAGGCGATGGTGAGACGGCTAACATTTCAGACTACCACACCTATTTCTATGACTGCATGGAAATGTAAAAATTGATGTACTATAATGTATATTTTTGAATCAAGATCATGTCATGGCGATGTTTTATCATAGGCTAAATTTTTAGCAGTATAGTTTCGACTCAGTATGTCAGAGGAACCTTTAAATTTTGCGAAACTGTCGTTTTTGTGAATTTATAAGAAAATACGCCCTTTTCTTTTTCTTAAAAGGGTTTATAATTTACATAGCACTTACCCCAGGCAACCGCATGAAATAGCCGCATTCTGACCTCAGTATTAAATACTTTGACCACCATCAGATACAAGTAAATTCCTTCACACAACATCCAGGCAAATCCAACCAGATAGAAAAAATGGATTATTGCTGCTACGAAGACGCATACACCCTGTGGAAGGAATTAATGAATATCTTTTCAGTCTTACTTTATTGACCGTATCTGAGCCGAAAAATGAGGGGAACGGGCTTTCTGACCAGCCGACTTTGAAAGTTTAATATGAAACAAGGTCACTTTGTCAGAAATTTATCCGGAAATAATTTGACGTGGTACCAAGATAACCAATTTTGAATGACAGGGTTAGCAGAAATGGAATATTCCTATTAACTTAAGAAAATTTACCATTCTTACAAGTAACCTTTTGTGTTTTCAGCTCATTTTGTTGTTTATCTATTGGGTTTGGTTTCTTTTTCGGTCAATTTCAGAGAGTTTCTGAAACTATAGCAAAACGCAGAATCCAAGATGGTTGCCTTAAGGGGTTATGACGTTACTCTGACGTGCTAAACGTCATTACAACCAGTTGCGAACCACAAAGAAAACATCTTTGGACGTACTATTTTTCAGCTTAAATATTCTTGGAGTCAAGGATAGGTGGCGGAACCCAACCTTCCCGCCCTCCCTTTCCTTGCGGCATCAGAAGACAACAACAACAACAACAACAACAACAACAACAAGTCCGGTCTGGACGGAGTTAACTGCAGGCACTTTTTAATTGGGCTAATTAAGTCTTGTTGTTGTTGTTTTTAAGCCGAGGGATTTTGTCAGAAACTATTTTTAAAAGCCCCCTTAATGAGATGAAAAGTGCTGCTAACGTGAAGTATGAAAGCAAAGATCTAAAATTGCAAGCTTGACACGGCATACCTTTGCATCAGTGGCATCAATTCCGGAAAGGAATGTAATCTGTGCGATCGCTATGGCAACTACGAGGTTGAGGCGTATTTGAATTTGCTCCTGTTTTAAATTCCTGAATGAGAGAAACAAAAACGTAGGCTTATTTTTCTCTGAAGTATGTAGATGAAAGCCATTTAGAGATCTAGTATTATTTTGGTGTAGAGCTGTTTGTTTCGTTGACAAATTCGTAGCTAACTGAACTCAGTAAATTAGTTAAATCCCCCTTCTCCAAAAAAGAGAGAGAGAAAAAATGCGAGCCATGATTTTGTGGTGTGCAGTAAAAATGAGGCCGTATGAATTAAGCGGTTGAGTCAACAAACTTTTTTTCACTAATGTAGGCCTTCTTTGCTAAAAAAGGAATAACTTGAAAACACCAGCCCCACCGTTTCCAGTTGCTATCCGTTTGTTCCTTAGCCATTCTTGACCATGAAAAAGTCATGAAATAGTTTCAATCGCCTCACTTCTTAAGGACGGTACCTCCCTATACAAAGTTATTTTTGCGTAGTTTATGACCATAAAAAAGACCAGGGGTGCTTACAATTTACGCAAACCACGCGGATGAAAATTTACGGCATAAATACGAAATGATTAAAGGGATACTCTAGACCCCAAAACAACTTTCGCTTAAAAGGTAGCATTTGGACTATAAAAAAGGGTAGACGACACAAAAAGTACAGAAGAAAAAAGTAAAAGGCCGAAAATTGCCGGAGAAAGGCGAAATTTTCCCCTTTTTGAAGACCGGAAGTAAAAATCGTCTTTAGTGGAGCACGTGATCGATGACGTAGAATGAAGAACCGCTCTTGTTTACAACACTGAAGAGAATATGGATTCTGGGGATTAGCGTAGTTCTTTTGCTTGTTTTTCTTCTGAACAAAATAGTACAATCGAAATTGCCGACGGAGCTATGTTAGCAGAGCTATGAGGGCGCTCTGTCGTATGTGTTTAGCCGTGCAACAGCAAAGTGAACTCGGTTACGGACTCTAAAAAACGAGTGCGAAGAGGTGTTTAAGAGCGGATTGGTAAGCGACCACTTTATATGCATTCTATCGCAAATTCGGTGTATTTCACATCCGCACTGAGATTTCATTGGCGATTGAATACGTTCTGAGTAGCATTAAAGTTTCCTTTTTATGGTACGGCGTTGTTATTTGAAATCCAGTTCAGTTACATTTTTAAAAAAAATCCACGTAAATTTTACCCCGGGAATTGGCCTGTTTAAGAGACACAGCGTACAAAGCTCAGCGAAAGCTTGGAGATGTGGGCAGCTTTCATTATAACGATTCACACTTTACAGGAGCGGTACCTGTACAAACAGCAATACTACGACGAAGTCTAAGCCCATAAATAAATTCGGAAGTCATTGTGTTGTGCTGGGCCTTTTGGGACATTAAACGAGTTTATACCTTTCCTTCCATATTGCATATTGCGTTCTATTAATACCGCATTCGAACTCACTCTACAGGGATTTTTTCCGCTAAGTAATGATACTGGCAATTTTTCATTGTTTTCCATTTTAAAGCAAAATAAGGTCTTTACCTTTGATATTATGCTGATTTAGAAAACGGTGTTCACCTTTGTTGGTCATTTTGCCCAGTTGCGCCGCGTATACAGCGAATATATATGACAGTCGCGTACCTGAACTGAACAAGGTTAATGAAATAACTGCGATACTACGCGTGTTCGAAGGGTAAGTTTAAGTATCATTATCGGCTAATGCTAGTTTTCTTCAGGCTGCACTGCAATAACAATTTCTTATTATTTTTCAAACATACAGTGAACCCTAGCTAGTTCTGGTGGAGTAGCTTGTTTTGTAATCTGTCTGGCGCGAGCGGCTTCACTGTCCTCCACATTCACTGTCCTCCATCGGGCCTATGCTCTTATTTTCTGATAGTCCTTCTTTAAAACAAGGTTGAAATGGCGTTTTGTGAGCTTTTCATCTTTCCACAGACACAGCTGTGATAATTTGTGGTTGACAACAGTCTTCAGAAAAGTGAGCAGAGGTCGTGGGGTTAGCAAACAAATCGAATCGCGTGTGTCCGAACCACCCGTACAAAACCCGAAAGAAATGCGAATTATTAAGACCTTCACCGTTGTTACTAGAATTAAGCATCAAGCAACTATAAATCTATACGGTATTATTGAATTTTCCTCAAAACACGAACTATACATTTTATTTTGGAATTTTAAAATCAAGCCATTTACCGAATCTTGCTAAAGAAATTCAGGGGAATCTAACCGGAAAAGGTTTGGCGAGTTCTTCTTTCTACGTCATTTCCGGTTTTCGGCCCAAGCGCTGCTTCGAATCCCGTGACGAGAAACTTTTCCCTTTTCTAGGCAAAATAGCGGAGATCGAACTCCAATTTTGGTAAATATCTTTTATTTGGGTCATAAGCTTTCTGAATTTGGAAAGTTGTTTTGGGGTCTAGAGTATCCCTTTAAGCTTGTCTTAACAGAAGATGGATAACATACAAAATGTATGAACATCAGCTGTAAATCTCAAAAGGAGTAATACAAATGCATCACTTTGACCAGAAGCCCATAATTTCAAAAGTACTCCAAATGGAATGTTGCGAACCATTTGATTTTCCAACTGGAATTTCCGGGTTTTCCATGTAAATGTTAAGCACCCCAGATCTTAGCAACGGCTATTGAAATCTAAGCAATCATGAAATAGCCATGAAATCATTCTCGTCCCCAGAGCCCCAACGTTTTTTTTCTTTAATTGTTGAACGAGTGGCTCTGGGTCCATCCAAAAATATCTTTGTTTTCATTGGCTGTCAAAAACCTGATGCGCTATAAGGTGAAAAATGCTACGCTTCTGCGCATTTGTCTTTACTTCTTAATACTGAGGAGTACTGAGCAATAATAATACTGAGCAAGCGCAATGGTAATTTATCACACTGAGCGTGCGCTACCGGATGTCGTGAAATTCACGACATCCGGTAACGGCTGTTACCAGGGCCTACGATCCAACCGCTGACCAAAAGATCGTAGGCTCTGGGAACGAGGATGCCATGAAATGGACCCGAAATGCGCAGAACGTACGCGCAGTAGCGAAAGTTGGCAACCTCTTTAAAGAAAAAAAAATGATTATGTGTTTTCATCTTCAACTGTAGCCTATGACTGAGGGTTCGAATTGACAAGGCTCTATATATATAACAAAACTTGCTCCGGCAGTCTTTTTAACAAGGTGCTTGTAAGTTACGTTTCTATGTATTTTAAGAAGTGAAATCTCGTACATTATGCATTAATTGAACTCACATGAGGGCGCAATATGTTATTACAGTAAGCACTTCTCCTGTAAGTGACAAGGCACAACCAACGTAAGTGATGACTTCCAACGCCAATCTGTGTTTTGGAGGTACCTCCTATGACAGAAATAAATCGCACTACCATCAGTGGTATATTAGAGACAATTAAACATGGAATAATAAAAATACAGTTATAGCTGGTAAATTCGTGTACTTGAAAGACTTAAATGGTGTTGGACGCCTCAAAATAAAAGATATAATAAATTATAGACATAATATGGAAAATGTTTCAGAAGGTGACGTTGCTAGTTAGTATGTTGTTCACGAAACTTTTAATGCATAGGTGTAACGCATTTCTGCCAGTGTTTTCGTATTATACCTGCACCGACTCTGAAAGTGTTTCAATAAAATGAAAAATGAAAATGAAAATGATAATGATGATAATAACCAAAACAACCAACTTTTGCATTAACCTTGTTTCCTCCAACTTGCATAAGAAGCGCAAAGTTAGTTAGATGATCACAGGAGCAGGTGATTTCATTATTGACTATTTTCACCAAGGGGCATCCTTTACTGGACCAAGATCCGTTCAATTCAGACCTGTAACGACGAGAAAAAAAACACTCAGCGCTAAACAGACGTAAATTTTGTCTCATCGTTCTTTTCCTTTTCCGAAGACGAGAGGGGGGGGGGGGGGGGGGCGACTTTAATGTTTTGTTAATGCGACAATCTCTATAAATCCCCCATGCCCCCATGCTAGAAAACACATGAAAAGTACTTCAATATTAGGGAGTAGTATTGTTAAACACGGCAGCCCGTTTTGGAAAACGTAGTCTTGAATATCTGGAAGTAGCATTGTTATAAGATAAAACGTAATTTGTGATGGACATTTTATTAGTGGCACGGTTCAGTTGTTTATGTTGTAAAAGTTTGGAAATTTGAAACCCACCCTTCTCTAATACGCTCATAAAAAAAAAGAAAAAAAAAATAGTAAGCTCCCCGAGCGCTTGAGGGAGCTTTTACAGTATAAGTTAATTGAATTTTTTTTACATTTTGTTGTGATTTAAACAGATTTGCCCGACGTTCCGAGCTCTGTAATTAAGTTTTCATGACGATAACATATGTCATAAAATAGCGTAAAACGACGCCATAATTAACAAATCCACCGTCTGGACAGTATTGTATCCAGTAATCTTACTTGATTGAGAAGTTCCAAAATACACAATGCGGCGTCACTTTCTCCTTTGATTCCTAGAAATTTTAAGAAAACAAAATTTCAAACTTGCAGGTACCAAGTTGTGCATGTTTTTCGTTGTTTGTCAAAGCGCAACTTCAAAGTTTCTACTTTAAAGTTTTTTTTTAACTTACCGTGTCATATCTGAAGGAGACTGTCACATTTCCTTTAAGGTTACCAGTGAGTTTAGGTTCCACTCTTCCTGCAATTATACGGCTTCGTAACTCTAGGTTTGCAAACGTTTTCCTGTTTAAAAATAAATACATGAATCAATAAAAAAGTAAATAAACATTCAGTTCGAAATTATCGACAAACGTTTACTGCTTCTCAGACTTAAAAAAGAAACAGTAACGTTACACTAAGATTTACATGTGACCCACACGGCCTGAGTGTTTTTCAATTTATATAGCATCAAGCAACCAGGAGTGTTGCTACTTCCCCTTGGATGTGATGCTAGCCAATTAAAGGGTCATCCCCAACAGTATGTCGTCCTTACGCATATTATACACCTGGGTGACAAAAGGCAATGTGAACCAAAGTCTCTTGTGTGCAACAACACAGCAATGAAGCAACTAATCTATCATCGAACCACTGATTATACAATCTTCCAATGGAACGTCAGACGCAATAACCAGTACCAGACCACCGCGCTTCCACATCTCAGGTGTATAAAGGGGACAGCAATTGATGCAGCCTCATCCTTTGTAACTTTGACGATCACGTTGGAAGAGATCTCACGCTTCCACTAAATATTAATCTGCAATCAGGCCCAATAAAGGAGCGCTCTTTAGTATTTTTATTTGGAGGGCCATTACACGGGAAAACTTCAGGGAAAGGTCTTAAACCATTAGTACCATCTCTAGAAATATGGGATTGCTTGTATGTCCTGGAGTTTCTCAGTTTCCGAAATCAAGGTCTGTCCAAATTTATCTGCAAATGTACAAGAAATGAACCCACCCATCTAATTCGACATGTTCGTCAACGGGGACCCATTGCTTGATGCCATTATAAACAATGCAAACGACGACAGCATCTAAGGAAAAACGTGAAAAAACGAAATTAGCAACATAACATCGTGATACAAAAGTTCGCACCCTAATATAGTCTGGTCAAACCTCAAATTCTTTTTAAGCAACTGGTGCCATTTGTTTTAAAAATAAACTTACAGGCCCGGTTCCCGGTTGTGTGATAAGAGTGATCATGTGGGAACAGGGCTTTTTATAACGGCGATGAACGTAATTCTTATCCACTCGTCAGTTCTATGTGCCTCGATTTGCCACGTTTAGTCAAGCATACTCGCTAGAAAAATCAATGCGCACTGTTTTGAAGTATCGCTTCGAATAGATAAACAAAACGTAAAACTGTGGTAATGTGTATGGAACAATTGCTAACTAAAGCTGTCGTACTCTACCTTTACCTTTGAACGTTCCCGTAGGTATGGAAATGCTCGCCCATCCTTCTTTAGCCGAATATTCCGTTTCATTCACAGAGAAAACGACCGCATCCTTGTTATCCACCGGTATTTTCTGGATCTTCATTGCTGCAAGAGTAATTGGAAGTTACTTATGGTGTTTTGACTTGAGCAAAGAGTTTTTGTTTGTGATAGTATGCACTAATCTCAACTTATTTGCAATTTACATTTAACTGTTAGTTAACGAACACTACTTTAAAAGGCATAAGCTGCTTCGCTCCATCAGCCGTAACAGATTCAGTCAGTTTACTCTAACTGAACTCCAAATCTTCCCACAGGACTTGCCTGTAAAAATACATGTGGTAACGGTATCTGTCTTGAGACAATTAATTATAATTCGGCAAAGGGCGTGTTGTTTTCGCTAATTAATTATGGTGATACTGTTTTTTTTTGGTAACCTATAATGTTGATTCAACTACCAAAGATAATGCGTTTATTTGATACCATTATTGTTGTACTGAAAAATTAATTAGGTGGTAGTTTTGATCCGTCAAAGTATATGATTAGTGCTATGGAAACCAATTTTTGAGAGGTCCTTTTTTAGAAAACGGAAAATCTCATTTTAAGTAGAACAGAATGAACAGTAACTTTGGTGGTTTGAGCTCATACTAGTCCTTTTTTTTGCTTTTCGTTCAATTTTGGCGCTTTTAAGAAGTTTTGGGGAATTTCAGAAATCCAGGATGGCCTCCATTTTGGCAGTTATGACGTAATTATAAGGTACCATGACGTCATTACTCCTCGTTGAGGACTTCAAAGGAAATTTGACGTACTGTTCATTGCCGCGGTGTTATTGAACGAACAAAATCCGGATCTTGTGTCTTATAGGGGGCCTCGATCGATGGTAACGGTCGATATGTCGGTCGACACACGGTCGACTCACGGTCGATATCTCGGTCGATGTATCCACCGAGTATCGGTCGATTGTCGGTCGAGTAACGGGCGAGTGTCGGTCGAGCATCGGCCGCTATATAGGCGACGTATCGACCGATCATTGGATCACCTTCGGTCGAGAGATCGACCGACAGTCGGTCGCGATAGCATCGGCAGAGTGTCGGCAATATATCGGTGAACCGTCGGTCAAGTATCGGTAAAGTATCGGTCGATGCATCGGCCGATACTCGGTCGACACGAAAAAGGAACGAGGATTTTGCTTTGTTTTAAACCGGTTAAACCGGGACACTACAGCGTAATACGCTGGCATATTTTTGCGCTTTCTCTTGACCTAATGTGGTAAAATGATGCAATAGTGGAAGAATCAAATGAGATAACGACAGACTATCGACCGAATATCGGTCGTTATTGATATGACGACCGATATAGCGGTGCGCTATGTACATGAATGTCGATCGAGATAAGGAAGAAGTGTCGAAAAAACATATCGATAGAATATTGGCCGATATATCGGCCGATACTATCGGCCGGTAAGCGGTGAAATATCGATGTAGTATCGGTGATGTGTCGGTGAAGTGTCGGTGTATTGCTATCTATATCGGCCGACAGCCACCTCGGTCGATACGACGACTGCCATAGCGGTACAACATCGACCGAGTCATCCCCAATTATCGACCGAGTGTCGACCGAGTAGCGACCGAGGCTCGACCGAGATATCGACCGTCAGTCGACCGTGAGTCGACCGACATATCGACCGTTACCATCGATCGAGGCCCCCTATAAGACACAAGATCCCAAAATCCCGGCGTAGATAGGGTTAGGTTCCTGAAACTTAAAAAAAAAAATTCTTTGCGCTGGTAATTTCTTTCTCTCAATCAACCCTACCCTCAAATTAAAGGATTGCAGTAATTAATGATCCCTTAATCTACTAAATTCGCATCCTTCCTAAATTACTTGCCAATCGGGGTCTTAACTAATTGTGAGAGTCGCTGTACTGAATTAAAAAAAAATAAGAACAACAACTGCAATAAATTGAATTTATAATATACTGAGATCGATCTACTTAGCACTTGACGAAACATAAAAGTTCAAGTTACAGGTGTAAAGGATAAGTACAAGCGTTCAACATACACGAGTCTCCATACGAGAGCCGTTTGCGTTGTTTTATCGATCTCAATAATTCAATGTGTGATGAAATATAAGTGGTCCCACCTCTGATCATCGCAGTGCAATCAGTTATTTCTTTTCACTCACCATAGTGTTGTTTGGAAATAACTCTGCGTTCTTTTGCTTTGAAATGGATCCTACCATACTTGAGCGCAAATAATTCTAATTCCTGTGTAGCTAGCAACACATTAATGGCATTCCTTTTGACCTGTTGTTTTGTCAATTCGTTGAACAAATTGCTGATGGTGTTCGATGCATTCTGAGAAAATAGCAATGACAAAAGTGAAACATAGTTTTAGTCTCGTGGAATCCATTTTAAGTTATAAAGTTGTAGGCGAGAATCACCCGAGTTCTTAAAGAAAAGCCATTTTACCTCTTGGTCCATTCGATTGAACCCTACCAGTCGGGCCGAAAAATTGCTACGAGTAAATTAGCGTTTAAAAAGTCGAATGTAACAATAATTCGCGTACTTGACTTTGTGTGATCCTTACCTCCAAAGAATCGTTCCTACTGGCGTTGAGGGCTTTTATCTTTGCAATGACATCATCTAACTGCTACAAAGCACAGCAAAATTCGGTGGGTAAGAAGTTTGAACTTTGGTGATTCGAGGTTTAACTAATACACTCCACTATATATATTTTATACAATGTGAAACTTTATCACCAGGCAGAGGGAGCGGAGAAGGTGCAGTTTTTCAACCGGGTAGATATCCTCTAGCAGATGCTACGACACGTTATTACATATGCGTGGCTTAATTGATTAATTCATCCTTAGAAAGTAGTTGCAAGGGCAATATTAGAATTTTTATAGATGTAATAAATATTAATCCGTAAGAATTTAGTTTTTCAAAGTTTAGGTATAAGTGCTTTTAAAATGTCGAGGCCATTCATTTCTGAGGAAACAGCCATGTTACTATATAGAGCTCTTATCGGACCTCATTTTGACTACTGGTCCCCTGTGTCGGGTGGTCTAAGTAACGAGCTGGTCGACAGGTTGCAAAACCTACAAAGTCACTCCTGGTTATTACCTAATTTATACTTTCATGTCTACTTTCATGTACCCTATTTCTTACCCCTTGTGTTTGTGAATCGTGCCAGATACCCAGCTGACTGAGCCTCTGCTTATCAGAATGAAATGTGATAAAACCGTTGCTACATTCTCAAGGTGCAGTTAAAGCATACTCAATTTACGATCAAGATGCATGAGAAAAATTGACTTAATTTTAGACCAAAACGGTACACAACGACACCTTTGCATTTATACCTGTACGTCTTAATTATAGGAGTACAGCTCAAAGTAATTAGTTTTTGTGGTCAGAGGGATCCCTGAATACGACTGCCCATATGTTGCTATTGCCTGTAATGTAAAACTGAATAAAATACTCTGCCTTTTTTAAAGTGTGCTCCTTTTCCAGTGTGTTTGTGTTGTTGCTGGAAGCTTCTGCAATGAAAGGTTTAACACCACCGGAATTTAACGCTATCGTGTTACGAGAGATTTCGCGTTTCACTTTAATACGTTTAGCAAGCGCATTTCAATAGTTTTGCATTTGGAATAGAATGCACAATCAGGTGGTTACAATAGCTTTGAGATTTTGAATAGAATATTTAATCAACTTGTATCTGGACACAAGAAGTGAACATTCTCGGTTGTATTAACAACCGAAGTGATTTGTATGTCATCGCTTTTGCTGCTTTATATTTAGCTGTTTATCTTATGTACTTTTCACTTATAATCATTCGCTTTCATTTCAAACCAGCATAGTTCCAACAAAAGAGACCTTATTTTAATTTATTCTAGTTTAACATCTGGCCTGTACACGTGTAAGGGTACATTGTACGTGGCTCATGTACTTTGCTCGATCACGCGAGTCCTTAACCTTTGTCCTGCAATCTTACGACTCAGCAATTCTTTTGATGTACGTCCAGTTTTCCGCAATCAAGTTCAATATTCTTTGTTAAGGTAGTATTCCGGAAAAGTACTCTCCTTATGAGGACCTCTCAACAATTAAGCGCACGTAAAAGTAATATATTCTTAAGTAACATGTTCTGTTTTGTCCTCGTGATTCCACGTTGAGATTGCACCATCTAAGCCACGTTAACAAAAGAAAGTACTTTAACCTTTTTGTAATCAGTAAGTATAAAATTATTATAAGCACTCATCAGTCTCGGTTACATCGGTTACATCGAGGTAAAATACGCAGTGCTGAATAAACCTATGCTGGAGTGAAGAAAATTTCCTATTCTCTGCTGTTCGTCGAGTTCCAGTTGGCTAGATCCCTGTACCTAAGAGTTGCGACGAGCTCTGTCTTGCTAGCGAGCGAGTGCTCTCAAGCTTATTTCCCCGTTACATTGTCAAGTCGCCGTTGAAGTCTAAATTGTCTCTCCTGTACGCTTGAGCAGCAAAAAACCCGTCGTCACATAGGAAAAACCTATCGTCACAATCGTCTCTTTTACCCCAATCGTTGTAGTTGTCCTTATGCTGCTTGGGAGGACTGCCGTAGCAATCAACCTACTTGTTAATGATTGTTTGGTAAATCCAGGACGGATCGCAAATGCTGTTGGAGAAGGTGTTTTGGTTGGCATTTTTGCAGTTGTTGATGTAAGCAGTGTTGTAGTAAACTCAAAGCTTGAAGTCGGTGCTGGCTGGGTAGAAATTGCTTTAGTTTCCGCTAATGTTAATGCTGACGACTTTAGGCTATCTATGTGAAAACAGTTCGAATCTTGGTTATAGGGTGAACGTTATACCAGATCGGAGCAATGCACTGGTTTGTAGTTAGATTTAGCTTACGGAAAAAAGCAAAGTATAGTGCAAAACATCTGCGTATATATCCATCATTTTTTCCAACAGGTCCTTTCAATTCAGAAATAACCCATTGGTTCCGTGGTAATGGATTGAGATTTGTCATGACCCAACACATTTAAATGGATCATAGATAGGCAAAAGATGAATGATAGAATATATGAGGCAAAATACGAAAACCGCAAAGCTAATATACGATATATTAAAAGAAAAAAGTGGAGTAAAGGAAAGGGTGAATTATGTTTTGAGAACCACAAATTGTATAACATCTCTCGGTTTCAATTTTGTTAAAAACTTTGGTATAATATCATGAGTCGTTGTCTTCTGGAGAGCTGAGTGTTGCAGGTTGAACTGGTTTTTAAAAATGGAAATGCTTTCGATTAACTATTCGCAGAACAGGACGTTGGTGGCCAAAAGTTCGGCCAAAATTTCCAGATTTGGGACTTTCTCTCAGTAAAAAAACAATTGCTTATTGAAATAATTATTTTCGCATACGTACCTTGTTGGCAAATATACTTGAACTTTGGCCCGTTACATTTTCTTGGCATTAATAAACCGTTAGTCCCACTTTTTACCGCATAGCAATACCAAAGGTCTGGGAGAATGCCCGGTCGCTGATGGACAGTGGTGTTGTCGGAAGCGTTTTGGTTCCAGCAAAACTTATGTTTAAAATGCCAGCTAAAAAAGTTACAAAATCAGTAGCAGAACGAAGAACAAATAGGTACTATTCAAACTTGTAAAATATATTTTAGGTTCTTTAATATAATCAAACAGATGAGTGTAGTCTTGGGAAGCACTTGATGGTTGGTGTCATTGATTGGCATTTCAAGAACCAGAGCAGAAGTGATAATTGAATTTCGTAATCTGTTTAGTAATATTCATGATTTATTGGGTTGGTAGTTAAGGATGTGGTAAGACTTGTAAATTAAAATCGGAGACACCCATGAAGCTCAATATACATTTTTACAGTAACTGTCCAAATTCCCGCGCGCTGGTTGGCTCGTAGCTATTAATTTTTCTACAAGAGTGCAAACAATAAAAATGACGTCAGACTGTAACACGCGCGCTTTCTCAACGAAAAAAATTGCCAATTCCGCTCCTACTTTTTCCATGTTTTTGTAAAAAACAAATCGACGGCAGTTTTCTATGGTCTATACTCTTATAGACCATAAAATGACGCCATAAAATGTCCAAGACTTGGCAGTGAAACCATTCGCCTGCGGCTCGTGGTTCCATTTGAGTTTTGAACATTTTTTGACGTCATTTTATGGTCTATAAGAGTATAGACCATAGAAAACTGCCGTCGATTTGTTAATTAGAATGTTTTGCTATGAGGAATGACCTTTTAACGGAAAAGACAAAAGTGTCAAGTTTTATTTTGCCGGAGATATTGGTAAAAAAATAAACAAAAAAATAACCCCATAAAAATTGATTCATTATTTACTTAAAAACGCTCTTACAAATTTTTTTTCTTAATTTCGCCTACAAGTTGTCTAGATTGAGTAGTTTAAATCCCTAAAGTTTCGTCATAAAGTGTCTGACTACATTTCGAGATAATCGACAATGCTTAAAATGAGAGGCAATGCGCTTCCGTTGCTATGGTAATAGCTCTTGCTTGGAAACCGATGAGAAAATTAACTTTGATCATATGTTGAAATGATGATGTAGTGTGAAGGAGATCGAAGTTTATATTGTATGCGTGATTGTAATTTCAAAACTTCCACCTTAAGTCCAAAAAGCTGCTGCGAGCCTCCTTAACAATAGCTCAGTAAAATCAAGCGGACGACAAAGGGAGAGGTAATATTATTATGGCAGTTAATTTTTTATGTTAATAATTGTTATTAATATGACATTTAATTAAAAGTGACTTTGGAAATGAAACGTCAAGGCTCTGAAGCTTTTTTAATGCAATAGGTATCTTTTTCGTGCTATAACCGTCAAAATGGTAACAATTTTAAAGAAAGGAAAACATTTATAATGTACGGATTGGCCTATCTCACCTCAGACCAGTCCAGTATCTCTGAGTATTGCTTTTGATGATGTTTTTTACCTCGCCAAGAGTATTGTTGTTATTGATTCGCGCCAATCTTTCGCCCGAAGTTTGACACTTGTCGAGTATTTTCTTTCCATTAAAATATTTACCTCCTACCCGGTAGGTTACAGGCTGTGACGACGATGCTAAAGAACAAAACAAAACATGTAACACGTTACAATTATCGCAAAGGTATACATTCTTCTTATGATTTGAAATGAAGTTACAAGAGAGTTGTAAACTAACATTTAATAAATTGTTTCTAGAGCCTTTTTTATGCAGATTTGTTTCTGTTATCATCCTCAGCTTTCGCCTTCGGCAGAAAACACAAATCTCGGCCGTGATAATTCTCGCTATCACCGCAACCTCATGCAATAATTGTTAACTAGTGAGTAATCGATCACAAATCTTTGTGTAGGGACTGTCATGCTGTAATAATTATGTATCCACAGAAGAAGATGCATGCAGGCGCATACCAAATAGAGACCTTTAGATCCGACTACGAGTACGACTTTTTTACCGCGCGGAGCCTGGCACTGCTAAACTCGTACTCGCTGTCGCAATGTTTACATCTAAATTTAGGTGCAAACGTTGCGACAGCGAGTAGGAGTTTTGTATTTTTGCCCCTTCTCAGTGCTTATTCTGCCATGTTTTCAAAGAAAAATATTCTGGCTGCATCTCTAATGCTTTTTCTGGATGATGTACTCGATGAAGATGAGTTATTTTTAATTTTTTCGGAGACAAACCGCAAAAATCCCTAATGGGATCGTAATGGGAGTACGGTCGTGTTGAGAAACAAGTTGAAGAAATGTCCACCGCACAGTTCAAATCTGAGTTTAGATTTGAGTACTCAGAGATGCCGCTACTTTCCAAAGCCTTAAAAATCCCAGAGAGGTTCACCTGTGGGAATGGGACTGTGGCCTCAGGGGAGGAAGGTCTCCTTATGTTGCTGAAAAGGTTCGCCTATCCATGCCGTTTGAGCGACATGATGCCTCGCTTTGGTCGCTCGGTGCCCGAAATGAGTTTGATCTTGGCGGAGGTAATGGAGCATGTGAATGGACAGACAAGGCATCTTCTCCGCGATTTGGATCAGCCTTGGCTCCAGCCACAACACCTCGAGAATTTTGCCAGAGCCATAAACACAAAGGGTGGCGCGCTCGACAATTGCTGGGGTTTTGTTGATGGAACTGTTCGGCCGATTAGCCGCCCCGGTGAACATCAGAGGATCATGTACAACGGTCATAAAAGAGTACATGGTAGAAAGTTCCAGTCAGTTGTGGCGCCCAATGGTTTGATTGCAAACCTTTTTGATCCCTTCGATAAGTTAAATCACTAATCAATTTAATAAGAATAAGTCTCGAATTTCAGGTTTTCAAAAAAGCAGTACACTAACTGGCATGAGTTACAAGGGAAGGCATATTTTTCTTGAATTTCCGTTATCATTCATGAGATTTACCAGTCAGGTTACCAACATAATAACACCTATTTTTCTGTTGTTATTGTGTTGATCAAGGCTGTTACCATGGCCACAATGCGCCAAAAAATTGCCTATGTTTTGCAATATTTCATCTTATAATGGCTTTAAGGCTTAAGCTACACCCCTGATACATTCTAAATCCATGGTATGACAATGTCAAAGGTAACATATGAAACTCATGTAATACCATCCACTACCAGCAATAACTGTTTATAAAAATTATTATTTGGATTTAATTAACAGAAGGGGGAAAAGACATGATGTAGCTATGCTACGGATGTCATGACTGCTAGGCCAACTGGAGCAGCACTCGTTCAACTCAGCAGGTGATCCACTATGTATCTAAGGAGATCCTGCATACCCTTTAAGGGTCCATCTACAGGCTCCTTTCAAGAGAGGCCATAGCATATCACAGCTGATGAGGCAGCTGATGAGGACCGCTGTAGAGTGGGTGTTCTGTGACATACCGTCATATTTTGCTTTTTTGAATTTAAGAGAAATCTTAAAATAGGACTTAGTCCAGTTCCTACTGTGTATTCTGTTTGTGCGCTATTGAGAAATGCCCTCACCTGCTTTTATGGCTCTAGCACTGGTACCTATTTTGATTTGCAACCACCTACTATCCAGGACTACTTTTAGTTGTAAATGATCAAGTAAATTAAAGTGGTTTCCAATTTAGTGTTGAAATACCCATTCATTTTATATCTGATTACCCCCCTCCCCCCACACCTAGACCAAAACCAATTATGATTTGCTCACACATGTTTCCCTATGCTTGGCTCAGTTTCACGTGTTTGCTTGTGAATTGATTAATTGGTTCATTGTGTTCTTTGTGTAGCTGTTGTGATTGGCCAGAGACTCGTATTACCGTTGGTTTTGGTTTTATGGCACTCACTTGAAAACTACTCTAATTTTTACAAAACACATTAATAATTATAGGGTCTGAAAGGCTTTTATACGCTTTGGAATTTTGTCATAATAGAGTGTTTGATTCACGAATTCAGATCAAATTCAGCCATGTATGTAGATTTATGAATTCTAACTTGCCGGTCTATGACAAATGGATTTTCTTCATTTGTGGACTAGCTGTGATTTGTGATTCCATCAACAACATTCCGTGAAAATCCATAAAAATGAGAAACAGGATTAAGCCAATGTCTGCTATCAATCAGTTATTTGAGTGTTGTCAATTCGAATTCACAGTCTTAGGCATGCACTCGATCCATGAAATTTAGTGACTATTTCAAGTGTTACTGAATACTCTAGGATACATGCTGGGAATGCATTTCTTGTGGAGGTTATAAGTGTATTTGACTGTGAAATCTGACACTTATATTAAGTGTTACTCTCGGATACATACTGGGAATGCAGTGTTCACAGTTTTCATATGGGTTTTAGTTATAGTCAGTTAATTTAAACAAATAATGTGTGCAAAAGTTTACCATACAATTATGCCACAAATATATTTGTACACCCAGTATAATTAATTTAAGTTATGCATATTTCAGAATGTACATACATGTATAATTATAATTGCTGTTAAAATCACAAAACAGCTCTTTTTAAATAAATTTACTGTAAATTAATTAATCTTCTTTAAAGTCATTATATAATTTGAAAGTCCTGCACAATGAGATTGAATTTTAACAGTGTCACATGAAGGCTGACTGCAATTATAGGCACATGAGCATAGAAGCATTTACACATTTTCACAAAGTCTCCCACTGGTCAAGATTATATATATAGTCACCAGAAACCTGTATGGAAAACTTAATTGTTACAGCAATTTTTCTTGGATGGCCATTTTCGCCCATTTATTATGACAGCTTTCTTAGTTATTTACAGTAATGATCTGGGTTTGGAGAGGGGGGGGGGGGGGGTGGGACTCTCATATAAAAGTGACATCACCCTAGCTAAGCGGTATCAATCCGCAAGTAAGATACCAAACTGACTCTTAAGGGTTGTCATTTTTGATTTCATCACCCTAAGCAATACCAATCCACAAGTAAGATACCAAACTGATTCTTAAGGGTGGTCATTTTTGATTGCCTCACCCTAAGTAGTAACAATCCACAAAAAAAATTTGAACCTACCAAGAGCACTCTCATCACTTTATATGGGAGTCCCCCCTTGGGGGTAATGATAGTCAGATAGGAGAAATGTTATGCTGAACACTCTTAATTTTGGGCTAACAGGGTTAAGGACTTGTATACACGTGTAAATGCTTTTACCATTATGTGTGCTTATTGTTTCAGATTTTTGAACAGCTCACCCATTGCATTCAGCATAGCCATGTTCATGGCTTGCTGTTGCTGCTGCTGTTGCAGTAGCATATTTTGAAATTGCTGCTGCTGTTGTACTTCAGCTGCCCTCATATCCAGTTCTCTCTGCCTTAGCTGCCGCTGCTCTTGCTGGTCAGTCCTCTTGATGACGACGCTCTGCTCCATAACCTCCACTAAGTTGGTTTGGCTTCTTCTTTTCTTTGGAGTTTCCTCGTCAGATTCATCTTCAGTGTCCTATTCCCGTTCCTTTTTTTTTTTGTAGCACTCAACTTCTCGGTTGCCTTTCTCCTCATTTCTTCTGCGGTCTTTTTTTTTGTAGTCTCCTTCACCTCTCTTGACTCCTCCCACTCTACTATCCTATCATGGATTTCTGTTAGGGCCTAAAAGTTCTCGTCATATTCAACCTCGATACCGCTTCCCCTCTTTTCTTCTTTCACTCTCTCTCCTTGAAATCGTTATATAACTTGTCGAACTTTTCCCTCACGGATCGCTGTGTAACTTTCATCCCCTGCTGCGTCAGGCTCTCTGCTATCTTTGTCCAGGCTCTTCCTCTCTCCTTTGAACCTGGGCTAAACTTAAAAGGCTCTTCATGGACTACCTCACTGAGAAGAAGAGAATCGTGACATTGTTTCCAAATGAACAATTCACGTTTGGCACTGGCCATTGCTGTGTTTCTAGGCATGAAATATGTTGTCAAAACTAGTACATATACATTGATGCTTCAGTCAAGGTGGTCGTATAACTTTGATCCACCGGATAACATTGCCGAAAAACAAACTTGGCTGCTCATACATCGTATATTCTGGAAGAGAACTTACTAGTAAAATCCATCAGAACGAAGTGAATTTAGATCGAGAAAGTAGAGTTCCATCAATCGATTTGGATCGTATTTGCTTCAGCCAGACTTAAATTAGAACTGGAGGCTTTTTCTGCCATCAGAGTCCAAAGTTAGTCCTTATAATAGACGTGCAAAACACAGAATAAAATAAAAATCATTCCTCGTAAACATAATGCGGACCACTGGGGGAACAACGCTTTTGATATCTTTATTCAGCAGGATATGAACTTATTACCTCGTATTTTATCATTGTTTTTAGCAGCTTTTGGACTTGAATAGATGTTACAGTGATAAAAATAACATCAAAGAGCCTTGAGTCAAACAGTGGTTTAACTTTTCTTTATGTTTGGGCTTTTGTAAAAGATCTCACAAATAACACATTTTAACCTTTTCACCTTATGAACGAAGCAGGACCATTTTATGAACAAAAAACTTACCTTGAAAGGTCTTGAAAAAAAACTCGTAGTCAAGCCGACGACTTTTGGCAACAATCTTGTTGTCGACAAAATCCTGACTACGACTTTGAAGCTTTGTGTGACGGTGTCACGGTCAATACGCATGCGCATCCCGCCGGAAATAAAAAAAGTCGTACTCGTAGTCGTACTCGTAGTCGGATCTAAAGGTCTCTAATTATTCCTGCCTCAAAACGTGAAAGTTGCAAGTCTACACTTGTCAAAATATTTTCGTCAAAAACGTCATCCAGGGTACAATTGCGTCTATGAGAAAAATAGAGTACACTTGCTTCAATGTACTTGCCATACTTCCGAGTGCACTGCTGACGACATTGACGGTTTCTGTATTTGTTTTTCATTTTTTGTTTTTTTGCTAAAATGTATCCTACCAACTCCTGTTTTTGCTTTACTTTCCGCTTTTTTGTTATCATCCTAACAAGTAACACGCCACGAGTAGCCTACTCTACCTGCGGGTTGCAGCATATTTTATATAAATGCAGTAAAATAAGTGCAATTGTAATTTGCACGAATCTACATGAAACAAGTTATGTATGTATTGAATGTCGAAGGCCAGCCCATTGCAAAAAGTTAGTTTTGGAAATCTTATGCGACCAGTGGCAAAAAGAGTCTTCTATATTTAAACTGAAAAGTAGATCTTGAGTAAAGATCAATCCTGCCATGAAATAATTTTTGTAGAAAACTGGTCTCTTGTCTATGCGAATTTCTTTATTATTCCAAATAACATTTTGCCAGTCTCTCTGAGAGGCAAAAGAGTCACGAAAATCTGACCACCAAGAAAGTAATTCACAATAAAACTTAGAAGAGATTTTGTAATCCTTAATATCATAGTTACAATTTAAGAAGAAAAAACCTCCCATCGGTTCTAGCAAGTGCTGTAGGTAGGTTTTCCACGTTCCATTCTGACCTTCAAAAATACGCTTTAACCATGCCAGCCTTAAGGACTTTATCATGCAATCTAAATTGATCATTTTTAATCCACCTCCTCGTATTCATTTATTACCGAAACGCGTGTTACCTTATCCGTGCCATTCCAAAGGAATTTAAATAACAGTTGATTCAATTGTTTCACTAATTCGTTAGGTGTAGGTAGTACCGAGCACACATAAACAAACTTTGGAATAAGGAAGGATTTGATTATTGTCACCTTACCATAGACAGATAAACTTCTTGAGGACCAAATATTAATAAGTTTTTTAATGCCATCTAATCGCTCAATAAAATTCTTTTCTTTCAGTAATTTTGGATCATACGTGAAATACAGCCCCAGGGCTTTTATCGGCTCATTTGGCCATTTAATGCCTAACGGTTTTGCTTTATTTCCTTTAGAAGAGCCAATCCACAAACCCTCGGTTTTTGTGCTATTGATCTTGAGTCCTGAGATATTTTTGAATAAATCCAGCAGTTGAAAAAGTACCGTGGCTGAGTTGGTGTCAGCGAGTACTGCTGTTGTGTCATCTGCGTATTGTAACAATTTTGTCTCTTCTTTCCCAATGGTAATACCCTTTATAGCTGGATTTTGACGAATGGCAATAGCTAGCGTTTCCACCGCTACAATGAAAAGATAGGGAGAAAGAGGATCATCCTGTCTGACACCTCGCTCAAGTTGAAAGGATTTTGAAGTTATGCCGTTGTTCATAATACAGCTTTGTACGTTGTTGTAGAACAGTTTTACCCAGCGAAGAAAATCAGAACCAAAATTGAAGGCTTCAATACATTTAAAAAGGAAATCCCATTCAATGCTATCAAATGCCTTTTGGAAATCAATGAAGATCATTAAGCCGGGAATGTTTTCGTTGGCAGTCCAATCCATAATGTCATAGATGGAACGGATGGTTTCACCTATGAAACGATCTTTAATATACCCTGTTTGATTATGATGAATGATATAAGGCAAAACATTTTTTAATCTCGATGCAATTACCTTAGACAATATTTTTGCATCAACGTTCACAAGAGAAATGGGGCGCCAGTTTTCAATAAGAGAACGATCTTTTCCTTTTTTCTCAATAAGCGTGATAATCGCATGCTTCTGAGAATGGGACAACTCCCCTTTCTCAAAACATTCATTTGCACACCTTATGAAGCAATCATTGATTAAAGGCCAGAATTTTTTATAAAATTCAATTGGAATTCCATCGTTTCCTGGAGATTTGTTAGTTTGAAAGGTATCAAGAAGACGAAAACATTCCTCTGAAGTGATTTTACATTCACAGGAGATTTTCTGTTCCTCAGAGAGTTTGAGTATATTTAAATTATTTAAAAAGGAATCGATTTCATTTTCAATATCCGGACGATTGTTTTTACTCTTGTACAAGTCGCAGTAAAATTGTTCTACCTCATTTAGTATGCAGAGTGGATTTGTTTTAATTTCGTCGTTTACATACAATTTACGTATGTGCTTCTTGACGTGATTTCTTTTTTCTAAATTTAAGAAGTACTTTGTGCTCTTCTCGCCGTATTCGTGCCATCTAGCACGTGCGCGTACAATGATTCCTTTGGTTTTTTCTTCATAAAAATATTCTAGTTCTTTCTGAGCAACATCAAACAAAGTAGCATTAGAATCACTAGGGTTGCTTTCGAAAGCTTGCTTTGTTACGTTTAGTTCATTTTGGAGTTTTGTTTCCGTTTCCTTTCTTTGCTTTGCCTTTCTACTGGAGTGACGGATAGCATGAGCTCGTATATTATATTTAACCCAGTCCCACACACACCGATCGTCGGAAAGTTCTTCCCGTCCTTCTGCAATCCACACTGGAATCATTTCGGTTGTACTGTTAATATATTCTTCATCGTCTAGTAAAGAGCAATTCAACTTCCAGTAACTTGGTCCTCTACCCACATGATCAAGATTTCCGCCAATCTCTAAAAAGATGGCATCATGATCTGTTCTAATTGCTGGAATTATATCCGTCAGTTGTACCGAATCGGTTAAGTTATTCGAAATTAACCAATAGTCAAGACGACAAAAGATTCGAGGAGATCTTTTACTCCATGTGAAGCTCTTAGTATCTGGGTTTTTAATTCTCCAAATATCTACTAAATTAAGTTCACTTTTCAAGCAATCGATACAGGATGTCACGGATTTTCGTTCAATGAGAATGCCACCTTTCTTATCAATAGCAGGATTTAGGGGGCAGTTAAAATCGCCTCCAATAATGATGTTACTTTCACAATCTAGATCCTCATTTTGTGCTGTAATAAGTAGTTTGTTGAGGAAGGCAACAATATCTTTATCCTTGTTTGGCGCGTATACATTTATGAGCACATACATCTTATCTTTGATTTCAGCTTTTAGAACAATATAGCGTCCCAAAGGGTCAAAAATTTTTTGGTGTATAGTACAATCAACATCTTTCTTAATTAGAATTGCAACACCACAGGAATTTGAACTGCCATGACAAGCAATGAGCTCTGCACCCCATTCGTTTTTCCACTGATTTTCTGCTGTTGCTGTAAATTGGGTTTCTTGCAGAAAAAAAATGTCTGCGCGTTTCCGGCACCAAGTAAAAATTGTTCTTCTTTTTTAAAGTTACTTATGCCCCTTACATTTAGCGATAGTAATTTGAGCGCCTCAGTCATTTTATAATCCCAAAGGTGTTACTAATGAGACCGCAGAAGAAGGAAAAAAAAGGGAAAAGTGCTAATGAAGTATTCGAAGTGGTAAATGTAAATGCAAATCCAAAAACATAGAACAGGGGACGTTGAAAGATCAAAAACAAATAAGATACGAAAAAAAATGCCTCACAGATGCAACTAAACCTGAACACTTGATAGACTTAATGTGAAGAATTACATTACACATAAACTTTTGTGTGGTATTTTCATTCATAAGTGCAACTGTAACCTATTGTAAGTCTCTTTTTTTTCTTACTTCGTTAGTAACAACTTTTAATTTAATTTTAATATTGCAACTATTGTGTAACTGTATATTGTAAGTGTTAGTAGAAGTATTTAAGTTTTGTTTCTATTATGATAGTATTCGTAGTAAATTTGAGTGAATTTTAATTCACTGTAAGTCTAAAAAATAGTCATACCTTGTCAGTAGAAGAATTTAATTTAATATTGTAACTATTATTATTATTATTATTATTATTATTATTATTACTTTTTTGTAATTTAGGTTAGTATCTTAAGTTGGTATGGTTAGTATTGTAAGTAAAGTTTAGTATTCTATGGTTAATAAACATAAAAAAAAAGTTATGTATGTATGCACGAAAACAATTAATCAAGAAATATGTGTGTGCTGACAAAAACTTCTTCCTCTGTAAAATAGCTTCCTTGATGGCTTTTCTTCTAATGATGCAAGGGAGCCCTAATCTTTTACTTCATATTTTGCCTTTTCTGAGTTTTTCAACATCATGCAGTTTACTTATTTAACTACCACTTGATGAAACCTACTCTTTTCGCAGATGTAAGGCTCAGCCAATCTTTTATTGCATCTTTCTGTTATCAATGTCGCACTTTTCTTTTTAACCGAAAAGCAAAACCATACATCCTTTAAAATGCTTTCATTAAAGGCGGCGGGCCGACTTTTATTAAGGTCCCAGCAAAATCCATGTTCAAGGTGCAAGCTATAAATACAATGAGGAATATTTAGTTATCAGTTCTTGGCCATTTAAGGATGCAACAATATCCGTGGAATACAACTACCGACATAGGCGTACGGGCAATTTTTTTGTCAGGGGGATAGGGAGAAGGGGGGGGGGGGGAGGGACTGGGGTGGTGAACCATGTCCCCAAAGTTTTTTTGGCGAGTTCCCCGAATTTTTACGAAACAAAACAGTCGAAAAGAAACGAGGGTCATACGATGCACTAACTAGGCCTACATATAAAGTGAAAATATTCTTACAAATGAATCTATCATTTGAGCTCATAAAACACGTTAAGAGAAATAGCTGTCCTGCCATTTCGACGGCTGAATATATCAATGATACGATCCATTTTATAGTTGACTACAGAGTTGGCATATGCCCTTTCAATGTTAATAAGTGAGATGTTTAATACAGACACGTGGTTGCACCATGGTGCTGCGGAGGTAAGTTTTCAATTTGCGCAACGTACTGAGTGATCGTTCTGCGGAACACGATGTAGCTTGAGCTTCTTCCGAGAAATTGTCTGGAAGTCCTGCTTTAGGGTGTTGCTACCCGTGTGAGTGTTTACCGCCAATTTTCTTTCTGGATTTCAATAGTCCTTGCTTAGATCTGCTTTTTCCGCATAGTCACACTTCTTCATTAATATGCACCGTTCTTAAAATATGTTGATGAGACATTTCACGGTAAGAGTTTTTTTTAAAGTCGAGACAATGTAACTACACCATTTAAAGCATTTCCATAAAATAGGAAAGTGATTGATGTATAAATGTTACCTTAGTCCAGTCCAGTAACCTTTACCGTCAGTGATGACTTTTTTCACTGCAACAAGACTATCGGAGGTATTGATTCGCGCCCCGTGACGTCCGGACGCAGTACATTCTCCTTGCACTTGATAACCCTTACATTCCGTGGAATTTGTGTGATAGGTGACAGAATCGCAAACTTGGAGGCCTTAAAGAAATACATATATGTCATGTGTTATTGACAAAGTCGTGATGTTAAGAAAGCTGGACACTAATATCCTATCAACTAAGTGTCCGGCGAAGCTTGGTCAATAAAGAAATCATTTATGGCGGAGCTCCGCGCGCGGAGCCCATGGTTATGAGCATTTGGTAATCCACCGATACAAGAAATTTTGGTTAGGTTATGAAGTCACTTTTGTCCTCCGTCCGTACGACCGTCCGTCCGTACGCAGCACCACAGGAAAACCAATGCATTGGCACTTTCAAGTATCTGGTGCGACGAAACGTTGGAGTTTTCCTTTATGAAGTGAAACTTTTCGATGAATTAACGTTGTAAAACGAGCGAAAAACTCAGCAGTAGAATAAAAGGACTGGTTATTCTCCAAAGAGGCGATTGTTTGTGTGATTTTGTTGACAAAACTTTGCTGGTTTGCTGTTTTGGAAGATATTGTTTTTCTTCCAGTGTTGACACGCCGTTTAAGTAAACTTAATACTGCTTACTTCAGAGCAGTCTTTTGAGCTCCGTTTTTCGGTCCATGCTCATTATTTTCCTTGGGGTTATATTTTCTAATGGGAAAGAGTTTGAATCAGAGCTTGAAACTTGGAAAAAAATGAAGTTATTTTCTTCGTCTTTCGAGATATGAGATTTAATTTAGAAAAAATTACATATCAGCAAATAAGAAAATAAGCATTGGTTTCAAGGCCATTTTGAGTAGAGAAGGAGGCAGCGTGGCTCAGTGGTAAAGGCACCGGACTGGCTGGTTTCCATATGATCGCGGATCGCAGATCGCAGATCGCAGATCGCAATAAAGTCTGCGATCGTCTGCGATCATATGGAAACTACTTCTGCGATCGTCTGCGATCCTGCGATCGTGATCGCAGACAATCGCAGAAGATATGTTCTATCTCCTGCGATCGTCTGCGATCAATTGCGATTGTTTGCGATCTGCGATCTGCGATCTGCGATCCGCGATCATATGGAAACCAGCCTTTAGATAGAACATGGT